>NC_054540.1:42716066-42931066 GCF_017654505.1 Polyodon spathula | reverse complement strand
GGGTGGGGGTTGTAAGGAATTTTGTTATAGTTTTTGTATTAGAACTGATTATTCTTTTATAACATGTTATTTTCTGTTACAAATTCAACAAAGAAGCTGTGTGTGGTATTTTGGGTTTTTGAGTTCAGGACTGTAAGGAACTTTGATAGTCCATACTCATATTCAATGGAGAGATATTGAGCACAGAGTTTAGGTGGGATATTTTAGAATGCAGGGTCTGTCTCAATAAATTGCTGATTGACTCGCAGAGCAAATCTGACCATTTATGAGCATTTGTGAAGGGTTCTCTGTTCTGCTCTTCTTGGTTGCATGGGGGGATGGGAGAATCTCAGAGATAACAGATGTAAGGGAATGTCTGTGAGACTTAGAAACTTGCCAGGAGTACACAGGTATAGTGAGGAGGGGTCATAAATTACATAATTAAAAGGATGTGTTTTGGAATCTATAAAAGTGAAATGAATGCATTGTCAACTCAGAGTGATGTGACTCTGTTCAATACAATTGTCTATTCTACACTACACCGATAAACATATGTAGCTGACAAAACTAATATTGTTTATCAGTTTCATTATTTCTTACAAATGACAAAGGATTGTGGTCATGTATTGATCGTAACAGTAACAGATCTTAAAGCACTCTTATTGGCTTGACTCTGCCAATGAAGTAATAACTGCTTACTTGTAGGAATCCCCACTGCTTGACTCGGCCTGTGAAACAAGGTTAATAACTGCTTGCTTTTAGGAATCCCCACTACATTGGTGAATGGATTCAAAAGTTGGAGCCATCTAAATATATATTTACTTCATAAGCAATTTGTTTGGGTATTCAGTTAATTAATAGTCCCTGCTTAATCTGGTTAACAGGGACAATTACACAGGACTTGAATAGGTTGATTGATGTTTTCTGGTCCTGGAAATGCAGTTAAATAATTTGATAGGACATTGGTTACTATCTGGCACCTCAGAACTTGATACCATTACAGTGAAGGTTGTGGAAATGGGAGGGAGCATTAATGAGACAAGGCTGGGAGCCTGCTATAACGATCCTGCTATAACGATATAGCCTGTTCGCTGTAATGAAAAATAAATTTATCATGTAAATTTATTAAAGCCCTGGCAGGCAAGGGAGGCCTTATTTATAACCCCTTGCAATGTAAAGGATGATTTGGGCCCCAAGCTAGAGACCTATAGCACAAAGAACATTTCGATGGGAGAACAATTACTTCCTGATCAGCAATGTGATCCGTGCATGTTAATTGAGGAACAAGCTAACCTTGTTGAATATGTCATTATCTCTCCCCCAAGCGTCACATTGCGAGAGAGACCTTAACGGATCTCAGAAAGTCAATGAGGTGGAGTATGCAAAGAAGTATAGGAGATGCTCAAACTTTGGGGGATTGCACCTTCCAGGAGCGAGTGGTGCAGTCCAATTGTAATAGTGGCCAAAAAGGATGGCACCAACCGCTTCTGCGCTGATTTCCGTAAGCTAAACGCTATTTCCAAGTTTGATGCCTATCCCATGCCTCGGGTCGACTCAGGTGAGGTCTGTATTGAGGTTAGCTGGTTATTAACGCCACTTTATCCCCAAGTATGCCACAGTGGTTAATCCCTTAGTTGACCTTATCAGAAAGAGCGCACCAAATTTATTAAGTGGTCAGCAGAATGTCAGGGGGCATTTGATACTGTTAAGCAGAAACTTTGCCAGGCCACCACTCTCATCACTCCAGACTTCACCAAGAGATTCATCCTCCACACTGATGCCCCGGATGTGGGTTTGGATGCAGTCCTGTCCCAAATGATAAACCGTGTAGAACATCCCATTCTGTGCCTAATTAAAAAAATTCCCCTTCAGGAGCTCAAGTACTCCGTTGTCGAAAAAGAGTGTTTGGAAATTGGAAAAACTCCTTTTATCTCATCACAGACCACGCCCCACTCAAGTGATTAAGGACAGCAATGCCCGAATAACTCATGGTATCTGGCATTGCACCCCTTTATGTACCACATGATACACCGTGCAGAGAAAGACCACCAAAATGCAGATTATTTTTCCCAGGATTGGGGAGTAATGGGAAAGATAGATTTAGCCGAGTGTTTCTTCAGCTCCACTTTGAGCGGTGGGATGTCTGTCAGAGATTGAATGATTCTTGGTGTTTGATCTCCCTCCCGACCTGTGAGGACACTATGTAAAAGGAACGGAGTACACTTAACTAAATGGCACGACAATTTATTCCTTAGGGTAGGTGGAAGTCGATCATTTAGGAAGGGGGCGGAGCTACGGAACCCAAGCTCAATGACTCAGAGAGGAGACAGCGTCGCATCCAAGGATTGGAGGAGCAGAGGCAGTCATTAACCTAGGGGTCATGAGTGAGGGTACAAATAGGGGGCATAGTGAAAGTGATCTTTTCCTTTGTAAATGGTTAGAATACAACCTAGATGGATACCCTGCAAATCAGAGAAACACAAGTGTTTGTTAAGTCTGTTTTGTAACATTGTTTGTCTTCATTGTTTGTTTTGAAGAATACTAAACACAATCCAGAGCTGCAGCCACAGGCCAGCATCAAACCCCGACACCAGCACTTCACTTCTCACTAGGAACTGTCTTTTCACCATGAGCACTTAAATTACGCACCGTAGGAACTGTGTCTGTGTTTTGTGTTTTGTGTGGGTGAAAAAGAACGGGACTTTTAGTTGTAGGTCAAACCAGTGGGATTTACAAAAACAGAAGTGATACACACCGCTGTACCATTTCCATCATTATTATTATTTACAGGTTTTGACCTAAGGCTCTGGTCATTAGAATTAGAATAAACACCCTTGCACCTGTGAATCATTGTCTGTGTGATTTAATCTGCTCTGCACTGCACTCATCTGTACGTACTCACCACTTTGCCACAGTACATTACTAATATTAAAGTTAAGTTCCCATGGTCTTGCCATGATTCTTACATTTTGGAGCCATCTTCAGTCTACACTATAATGGAGAGCCTACCACTAGGCAGTGCTTTGCTTCCTGGGAGCCCTTATTTTCATTATTAAATACCCAGCATTTATTCTAGCAATTTAAACAAATGCGTTAAAAGTGAAAAGCAATTCAGACATCATAAGTTTGTTCTAACCATTTTACCATTGTAATTATTGTTTTTCGTTATAGGGGACAGTGGGTGTCCATTAAAACCATGGCTTATGACACTCTGCTGTTCTGCAGGCTGAGGATGCAGATGCTGGGTTCCCCCAGGAGGAATGCACCAAATCCAGGAAGTCCTGGCATAAGGGGAGGGCATGCTGTGGTTGCCCTTTCTGCTGGAGGAAGCGGTTTCCCTTTCCCTCCTGTTCCACCAGCCAGGGGGCGTCCGTGGCTGAAGCTGAACACTACCCCTCGAGTGGTACTGCCTCGGCGGTGACCATCTTGCCTCCCCTGAGAGGTGTTTGCGCCTCTGTACCAGTGGTTGGGAAGGGGAGGGTGATCCAGTTATGCGGGAGAGTTCCCTGGTCACTGTAGCAGGGGGGGTCCTGGACGACCTCTGCGGAGGCTCTTAGATCACTGATCTCATTCTCCCATGGCTTGAGGAGAGAGAATCTGCTGGGGATAGGGCTGCTCTGTGTCACTTAGTTCTCCTCAAGAACTTCCTACAAGGAGAGCAGTCCAGCTCACCTGCCAGTGCTTTGACCGCGTGTTCTGGCCATAGGCATCTGGCGCAGGATCGGTGCTCGTCCGGCCTGGGCAGCTTCGCCGCGCACCTGTCACACTGATGGAACCCAGCGAAGGACCCAGTCCACTGAACCGCCATGCTTTGTAGGTGAAGTTGCTGCGCTCAATGACAATAGCAGCCTGTAGACGCTTCCAAGCAATTCACCGTTGCCGAATCAGTCGGTGCCGGGATTGGTGTCGAGGCAAGCGCTGCCGGTGCCGAGGTTGGTGCCGATGGGTAGCATGGTCGGTGCCAGGCTGTAGACGGCTACGAAGGGGTTCACTGGTGCCGAATCAATTGGTGCCGAGGTCCCTGCCGCTGTGTAGCGCGGTCAGTGCCGGGCTTTAGATGGCTCTGAAGATAGTCCCCGGTGCCGAGTTAATTGGTGCCGGGATGGGGGTCGAGAAAAAGCGCTGTCGGTGCCGAACAGTCGGTGCCGAGTGGACCTGTTCCAAGGTCTGTGCCGATGGTAGGCACGGTCAGGGCTGAGCTGTAGGCAGTGCCGAAGATGTTTACACCGGCGCTGAGTCAATCGGGGCGGGGTGGGTGCTGTTTTTCTCAGCCTCGCAAGTCAGCGGGAAAATCGCGGTCGATGCCGAGATATGCAGCCGATTCAATTGTCGTGGTCACCGAGGGCAAGCACAGCCGGGCTAGGAAAGCCCTAGGCTTGAGCAGGGTGCTAGGCCTGAGCTGTTTTTTCTATTTTTTTATTGGTCGCTGTGATTAAATAGGCATAGAGGACGATACCGCGAGCCCACGGAGTCTCCTTACAGCACCAGAACAGCTCTCCATGTGGTATATCAACTACACAAGGCCTTGTGTAGTGAAAAAGAGTAATGGCCGCTCCCCAATCCCTTAAGAGGGGTGGAAACCAGCTTTATTCAGAAAACTGACACGAGAATTAGGCAAGAGCACTCAATAAACAGCACATCAATAAATTTATTTGGTCAAAAAACCAAACAAATCAGCCTAATTAGGTACCAGAAAACAAAAGCTATCTACGACCTGTCTCAGTGAGTTGAGAGAGAAAATGGCAATGAGCTATTGCGAGGACGTCCATCTTCAACAGGAGGTAGGAGGGACTTCCACCTCACAGCAGGGCCCTGATAGGGCAGTTTTTTTATATATGCCCAGTAATTAATGATCAGAGAGGCTCTTCCCATTTGGTAATTGTTGTCATTTGAATTGACAGGGAACCGCTGATCTTTAACGCACACAGACTATTGACGGGCACAACTGGACAGACTCGTCGTTGTCCCCTGTTGGCGAATGGAGTGCCGTGCTCAGAACCAGTTTTCTACATAGGCTAATGTGTAGCAGAGGATGCTGGCAGTGAGAAATATGGTAGGTGAAAGCTGAATTATTATCTTTGTATTTCATTATTAGTTATTGTCAAGTTCCAATATTGTTAAGTGCATTGCTCTGTAACTGTTATTACCCTTCCAGTGTTATTTGTGTAATGTATGTGGATGTCACCTTGAGAGCAGAGTAGTGTTCTGGGGTGGCGAAGGGCTGTCTGTGTCTATGTGAGTGTGTATGGAAGGATGGTGCTGATTTGTTATTAGCAGTACAATGAACTGCCTTAAACGCAAGATCCTTTGTGTGTGTCTCCAATAATTCTCGTGCTCTCTACAGTATTATAAATATAAAAATAAGTTAAGAAATAGCAAGCTAGAAAAATACTTGTCATATTAATTGATTTGGCTGATGATCCACAGCAACTGACATGTATAAAACTTACATAAAAAGTACAAGGTTTATGTAAAGGTATATATATTAAGAGGAATGTAAGTTCCTCATACAAGTTAGAAAACTGCCAAGATTTAGTTCTACAACGAGACACTAGTGATCCTTCACTTGTATCTGTGAAGTAGCAGTTAGCGCACTGTGCTCCTGACTTACATTGCTGCTGGTCCAGTTAAAAATCAGACTGTATAAATGAGTAATGTATGTCATAACTGTAAGTTGGCCTGGATAAATGTGTCTGCTAAAAATAATAATAATAATAATAATATGCGTGCCTGGTTAATATTTGGATGGGAGACTGCCGTGCAATACCAGGTACTTTAAACTTTTCTTTGGAGTTTTACTCAGTGGTGTTCGTCGAGGGTATATGCAGGTAAACAGCGTTTACCCACTTCTCATATAAGGGATACAGAGTTTACTCACTTCTACTCTCCTGTGATGTGCAAATCCTGTGTTAAAGACAATGGGCCCGATCTTCGATCTTCGCGCAATCCCCTCGCTAAATTTGTGCCTCGCAAAAAAATTGTGTTTTGGCACAAAATGAGAGATATTCCAAAATGGCACAAAGCAGTTGTGAGACATTGGAATATAGCAGTTTTTTGAGCAATTCGCAAATCTTTTGTTTGTGCCTCGCAAAACCGTCTGCGCATTCACTACCAATATAGCAACTGCACACAACAGCCAAGCAAGAATGCAGAATGATGGACAGTCACCATTAGTAATGCAACAAGCTGCTATCATTGATTTTGCAACAGTATGTACCAATATGACAGCAGACGAGACCACATAATATATCCTGCACACATGCATGTGGACCATTCAAATGCACAATTGGCTCCATAGCTAGGCGTCGATGTACTGATAACACCACTGTTTTATTGAATACGGACAGTACTGTATCACAAGGAAATACTATATAGGTTTCTTTAAAAGCCAGCTGATCCGACATAACTATGTTTTTGAAGTAAAATTTAGTCATGCCATGACAAACTGTATTGTGGTAGCACACTCTCTGATTTGTAAATGTAACAAGGTCATTCACCTGCAAAGTAAACATCAATCAAGCATTTTTATATACACAATACACAGAAATGCGTTGTTATTCATTCTACTCACCCATTTGAACATCATGATTAAGCCCAGTTTGTAAGGTTTTGAGTGTCGCCAGAATGGATTTTTTTCCATTTTTTTGTAAGAATCATAATTAATTCTAAATATGCTCCTACAATGTTAATTGTAGCCTACTATGATTTCTCAATAAATGAACAGGCTCTGTACAATTATCAACACCAACATTCAGCAAACTGGACAGCTGCATAAAAACGGAGAGAAAATACAGTTAACAGAACTGTTTGTCCCACCTCAGCTAACTTGTGATTGGACTGCTGCAGAAAAAATACAGGTATTTGATTGGTTGATTGTATCACCGGTCTGTTTTAAGGAAAATGTTAACTGCAGCTGCCCACCCCTCACCTGTAATGCGCAGCAACCTATGGAATAGCCAAATAAAGCAATGGGCCATAAGATGGGTGTATGACGTATTTATACAATTAATTTACAGATGTGTGGCAACACACAGCAAAGATAACAGGTAGGACCCCCCCTCCCCTCTTCATCCTTCTCTCAATCTACATTTCCATACGTTGATGGTACACATTGGCTGCCGATATGCCTATGGAGCAGTGAAGAACACGTATAACTGTATATGTAAACACACTACCACTGTCCATCATATCAATACAGTGATAAAACACATAACTGATCCACCCATCCGGTGTGCGCAGATGGGGGGTGGTGGCTTGGGGTTCTATACTATTGTACACATTGAATGTCCACCTAGAATACATTTGCATCACATGTTTCTATTTACCGATGCATTACCATATGCTAATAGGACCATATTAAAGGAACAGAAGGAAGGCAGTGTGCTGGACAGAGGTGAGTGCATGTTTCCACACTCGTCTGTTGGGCATAGGAATACGCTATAAACGTCACTATGTATGAACATGTTATATATGTTATGGAAACAAAAAAAAAAAAAAAAGAGGATTATTGCTTGTATGTTTTTGCCGCAAATTGACTATGGTGATGCAGTATATAGGTTTGCATCACCATCAACTTTAGGTAAACTGGACCTATATATCATATATACCTATATACCTATATATATATATACGCTATATATCATGCAGCATTGAGGTACAATAAAAATACAAGATTCAGTACGCATCATTGTATATTAGACGATTTGGTAGTCTGGACTTCTTTGGCTTTACGCAGGTTGAAGCACTGGTATATTCTGGTATATAAGGCTATTCAATGTAAATTATATGAATATACTTATTTAAATGAATACCTTATTGTTTTCCATAGTAACTATATCCTCAGATCTCATTCTTTTTTGTATTTTAAAATCCCAAATGTGCATCCTTTGCTTATTATGCCGCATGGTCCTGGAATGAGTTCCAGTCCAAACTAAAGCTGCAGTCCCAGATATCTTTATTGCAATTTAAGAGTAAACTGCATGATTTCGTGACTGAGAGATGTAATTGTTTTAAATAGCTGACTACTTTTGTGTATTTTGATTATTCTTTTAAATATGATTTGCCTGTGTCTTAATTGTATTTTATTGTGTATTGTTCTTGTTTTCCAATTGACTTGCTGCTACCTGCTTGGCTAGGTCTCACTCATAAAAGAGGTTTTAATCTCAATCAATCTGACTACAAGGATAATATAAAGTACTGTGCAAAAGTTTTAGGCAGGTGCGAGAAAATGCTATAAAGTAAGAATGTTTCAAAAATAGAGATGTTAATAGATTATATTTATCAATTAACTAAATGCAAAGTGAGTGAACAGAAGAAAAATCTACATCAAATCCATATTTGGTTTGACCACTCTTTGCCTTCAAAACAGCATCAATTCTTCTAGGTACACTTACACAAAGTCAAGGATTTTGTAGGCATATAGTCAAGTATATGATAAATAATTATACCAAACAGGTGCTAGTGATCATCAGTTCAATATGTAGGTTGAAACACAATCATTAACTGAAACAGAAACAGCTGTGTAGAAGGCATAAAACTGGTAAGGAGATAGTTTACTGTCAAAAGTTATACACCATGGCAAGACTGAGCACAGCAACAAGACACAAGGTAGTTATACTGCATCTGCATGGTCTCTCCCAGGCAGAAATTTCAAGGCAGACAGGGGTTTCCAGATGTGCTGTCCAAGCTCTTTTGAAGAAGCATAAAGAAACGGGCAACGTTGAGGACCATAGACTCAGTGGTCGGCCAAGGAAACTTACTGCAGCAGGTGAAAGACACATCATGCTTACTTCCCTTTGCAATCAGAAGATGTCCAGCATTGCCATCAGTTCAGAATTGGCAGAAAACAGTGGGACCCTGGTACACCCATCTACTGTCCGGAGAAGTCTGGTCAGAAGTGGCCTTCATTGAAGACTTGAGGCCAAAAAGCCATACCTCCGACATGGAAACAAGGCCAAGTGACTCAACTATGCATGAAAACACAGGAACTGAGGTGCAGAAAAATGGCAGCAGGTGCTCTGGACTGATGAGTCAAAATTTGAAATATTTGGCTGTAATAGAAAGCAGTTTGTTCGCTGAAGGTACACGAATGAGTGTTTGCAGGCAACAGTGAAGCATGGTGGAGTTTCCTTGCAAGTTTGGGGCTGCATTTCTGCAAATGGAGTTGGGGATTTGGTCAGAATAAATGATCTCCTCAATGCTGAGAAGTACAGGCAGATACTTATCCATCATGCAATACCATCAGGGAGGCATCTGATTAGCCCCAAATTTATTCTGCAGCATGACAACGACCCCAAACATACAGCAAAAGTCATTAAGAACTATCTTCAGCGTAAAGAAGAACAAGTAGTCCTGGAAGTGATGGTATGGCCCCCACAGAGTCCTGATCTCAACATCATCGAGTCTGTCTGGGATTACATGAAGAGAGAGAAGCAACTGAGGCTGCCTAAATCCACAGAAGAACTGTGGTTAGTTCTCCAAGATGTTTGGGCCAACCTACCTGCCAAGTTCCTTCAAAAACTGTGTGCAAGTGTACCTAGAAGAATTGATGCTGTTTTGAATGCAAAGGGTGGTAACACCAAATATTGATTTGATGTAGATTTTTCTTCTGTTCACTCACTTTGCATTTTGTTAGTTAATAAATATAAACTATTCAATGTTTATTTTTGAAAGCATTCTTACTTTACAACATTTTTTCACACCTGCCTTTTGCACAGTACTGTATATATCTCCAGGTATTGACTGTTGATCTACTAAAAAACTTTCTTTTAAAAATAGGAAGATATTGCATAGTCGGCAACCAGTTTGGGGTCATCCAAGCACTAATATATTTTTGCAGTTTTTGCAAAGGCTTTGTTGGGCACACAAGCCATCGTCTTATATATTATAGATTATAAAACGACGACTCGTGTGTCTAGAAAAAAAAACGGTTTTCTGAATAAGGTGTCTAGAAGGGCCAGTATTCCGATAGTGTCCTAATACTAAGTGGGTATTCGGTATCAGGTTTTCGGAATACTGGTACCCAGAATACTGACGGATTCATTCGGAATACCCTGTTTACATGGCATGGAATAGCTATTCAAATTTCCCACTATTCCGAATACAACTGGAATCCTGACAGAACAGGACAACTGGAACAGGTACCCGGATAGCAATATGGGTGCAGTCGATTGCACCTACCACACGCGGCAGGTGCACAACCTTATAAAAACCCTGCATTATCGCCTCACTGTTTGCTCTCGTACTGGGGAATTTAATATGTTCCTCAGCACGTCGCATAAACGCAGTTATGAATGAGTCGAGGTGGAGGACACGGCTGACTGGATGATCCCCACAGTATCACCTGTTACCTTCTGGAAGGTCCAGGTAGAGAGGATACACATACAGACAGACACTACCAATTGCTCAGACAAGGCATCATGCAGCATGTGGCATAGATGAGTCGAGATGATATCTGGACACGACTTGTTCATTGCTGAGATCATCATGTGTGCCGAGGCCGGTACATCCTTTCAGCATATCCTCGCCTATGTCGGGGTTGCTGTTGCTGGGTTTGCCTTGCATCATTCACATCCACATGTCGACGGACACACTGCATGCTACCCATGTTTCCCATTGTTGCCTGTTTGTAGTCAGTGCTGGAATGGTAGTGTACGTGGAGTTAACGCAGTCCTTTTACAATCCTTATTCTGCACGTCACAAACCTGGTTTTGTGCTTGGTGCATACCTTCGAATATACCAGGATCACGCATATTATTGGCTACTCCCCCCATATTGTGCGATGCATACATTTTATTTCTGCACAGTACAGAATGGATTGTGACACGCAAAAGGACGTTTTGAATAGGGCAAATTGGCACAATTTTGGTGCTAAGGTCATTTGCAACGAGCATACCCATCTGCGCTGTGTGCAAACCTTTCAAATATCAGGCCCAATGTATTTTAATGGCAGGCGTCTGTGTTGTGTTCAGAGAATGTGAACGGAGCGAAGCGGTGACAATTCCGTTCGCCGCTCATAATAATATCAGCCGCTTTTCTCCTTTCTTTCTTTCATTTCTTTCACACACACACACATATATATATATATATATATATATATATATATATATATATATATATATATATATATATAAACTAGCTTCCCCATCCCCATCGTGTTGCCGATTGTAGATGAAAAGATGTATTGTACATTCAGAAAGGAATAATTGTTCTTATAAATCGCATACCTTGACCCACGTTAAAAAAAAAAAAAAAAAAAAAAGCTATGCAAAAAAGCCGACATAAAGTGCTCAGAGAAGCTGTAGCAGTGACTAAAATATTAGCTGCATTACTATATGTTTAACATGAAAGGAACCCCCTAGAGGGCAGAGGTCAGCTTACCAGCACAAAAGGACTACGTGTGAGTGCACTCTCTCTTCCTGATTCAGCAGACAAGAGACAGTCACAGAGACAAGTGAAACCAACAAAACTCAGATAAAGTTTTTCAAGCACCCCAAAGGGAAACTTGGAAAGTTCCAGAGACAGTGTTAGTCGGCAGGGAAGTCCAGGAGCCACATCTTAAGGAGTTGAGAAAGACAGTTTGTTATATTTAAAAAAGCCTTAAACTAAAACGTTCAATGAGTTTGTGGGCTGTTGTGACTGTGAATTACTGTGTTCTACATGGGAAGAATCCTAAATCTGAACTTAGTAAAA
This sequence comes from Polyodon spathula, assembly GCF_017654505.1. Taxonomy (NCBI): domain Eukaryota; kingdom Metazoa; phylum Chordata; class Actinopteri; order Acipenseriformes; family Polyodontidae; genus Polyodon; species Polyodon spathula. The sequence continues at coordinate 42,919,396 of NC_054540.1, read as the reverse complement.
TTACAGAGACTTAACTGATTTTATTTAAAAGTTATATGATTATTTGCAAATGTTATGTGTTGTTATGTAAAGTATAAGTTACATAGACTGATTCCAATAAGCAGTGCATTTTGTTTGGTTTTATTTTAGACTTACTAAAAGGGCAGTTTTGCTGTAAAGTTATAAATAAAATTAATAAATAATTATCAGGGGCAGCTGCAAGTTGGAGACAGTCTAAACAAGTGAAATTCTCAATGTAATTGCTCTTCCAGTGATAAGGCTTACTGTGGATATGGGTGCACTGAATAGGTTAGTGGGATTTTATGGGTTTATGTCTCATTTAATGTAACCTAGTGTAAACTTGTGACTCCCAGTTTCTGCGCTGAACCAAAACACACAGACAAACAAATTGTTTATTTGTTGTTAACTCCTCGACTTTTATATTAAGTAAGCCACTTAATAGTCAAAGTAATGGGGTTAAGTTTAATAAATAATAAATAGAATAACACACCTGATGTCATATTATAGGTTTAATGGTTAGGAGAATATTGGCACAGACAGGGAGGTGTTACAAAATTATCTAATTGAATTCGAAGACACTTTCTCATTATTATTGTTTGGTACTGAAAACATACGTACATCTCAAACTTTGCATATGATTCTTATCAAATTAGTTTCATACAGGGCTTATTTGTATCCGGATATCTCATACGGAGCTCAAAGCAACCCACAAACACATATGAGTGAGTCGACAGGGCTGACAGACCACCTTGGCTGTATTAGTGTATGAACTATCCTTAATTTAAGAGTGCAGAAACTGTTCACAGTGTTGTATGCTGCATAAACATAGAACTGTATAAGACCAATAACAGCAGACAAATGGGCACACATACACAACGTTTCTCATTTTTGTACGGCACAAATGCAGCTCCACAATCATGAAAATATATTATATATATATATATATATATATATATATATATATATATATATATATATATATATATATATATATATATATATATATATATATAAACAGTTTAGATTCAAAACGTGATATACGCTATTTGCACCAAAACTGAGTTAAAAGTAGGATCATTCATCTCACACTGCTAATTAAAATAGCCACCTAGCTATTTCATCCCAAAGGCTCAATACTGTAGGTGCCTGTAACCAGATCCAGACTGCCGTGCTTGATCGTATGTCTGGAGAGGACATTATGGACTGTGGACTCCCCTTTTAACTTACAGAGAAATGTGCTGACAAAAATGAACGCCTGCAAGGTTGACTGCAGTTGTACAGCTGGACTGGAAACTATCATACAAGTCAAAATAGGCTGCAAACTGGTTCTTCGCAATAACATTGACATTGCCACTGGTCTCATCAGTGGGGCACTAGTGAAGCTTCAAGCTGTTTCCTACTGTCTGGAAAACACAAGAATGGTCAAAACCGTAACCATCTCATTTAACAACGGAGTCACCCATACCTTTGAATGTTTACGCACAAAGTTTGAAATCATGGACAGAGTCTACATTGTTTAGAGAGCACTTACTAGTCATTGGTGCTCATTCAGTCACCATTCACAAATGCCAGGGTAAGGGGAAGTTAGGATGGATCTTGGTAAATCTATTTCCTCCTATGGACAAAGTTTTGTTGCACTTTCCAGAGTTACATCTTTAAGCCTTATCAACTTTTTGACCCCACCTGCATTTAGGAACCTCAAACTGTAGTTGCAGAGTGCAACAGGCCCAGACGTATTTATTGTCCTAAGTTGATAAGCTTGAAGGAGACCAACATGCACAAGGGACACAAGGTAAAAGATTGAGTGCATTTCATTCACCGAGTCATCACTAATGTTCAGGAACAGCAAAAGCCTCAATTTTCTAAGAGAACACTTGCACTTACGTATCCATTCAGAGGCTTAGCAACCACGATTTCACCTCATGCTATGCAAATACAACATTGCAGTTCCTTCTTCACTTGCAACCTCTGAAGGATTCATTAAAACACAGTCAACAAGAGGCTATCTGGAGCTTTGTTCACAACTATGATCACTTGCCACCCACTGCGAAAAGGAGGTAGGGAAGAAGGGATACCCAATGTTTTTGCTCTTTCAATGTCTGATTAATTGTCCACTAAACCATCCATTTCTGGATGATAAACAGACATCCTGATGGGATGTATTTTTCATATTTTATATACCCGATTTAAAGTGTTAGATAAGAAGTTGGTCCCATGATCAGTCAAAATCTCTTTGGGGATTCCTACTGTCTCCATAATCTGCACTCTGGCTATTGCAGCAGCACTAGTGGACCTCAATGGAACTGCCTCTGGGTATTATGTTGCATAATCCACCACCACTAATATATGTGAATACCTAGAGTCACAAGGTAGCAAAGGGCCCACTATGTCCATTGCAATGCGTTCAAAAGGAGTGGAAATAATCAGCAGTGGAACCAAAGGGTCGGGGCGCACTTGACTCGGCGCTACTCTCTGGCAGTCTGGGCATGTGGCTACATATTTTAACACAGTCCTACTCAGCTAATCCTAAATATCTCTTTAATGGGGTTGAGTTAAGTAGGGGGCAATAACTTTTTCACACTTGAAGATTGCATGTTTGATTACCTTGCACACCAAACAAATGAAACCGTACTATAACCCACAAAAAGATCTGACCAAATTCAATGTGAAAAATGTGCAAAAATGCAGAAAATTAGACAGGGGGCAAATACTTTTTCATGGCACTGTATACAGATAGCCCCTGCACCACAGAGATAACACGGACATATAACAAAGGAGATAGCTGCTCCCGCATCCAGCACTCAAAGAATATCATAGACATTTGCAGAGCTTTTTGAGATGTTATAGTATTAAAATAATGACTCGGATCACATTATTGGGGTCAGTCAAGATCTCCCTACTCTAGCCATAATCTGCACTAGTTTTTGGCTATCACAACGGCACTAGTGGACCTTAATGGAACTGTCTCTTGGTAATGTGTTGCATAATCTACCACCACTAATAAATGCGTATACCCAGTCTCAGAAGGTAGCAAAGGGCCCACTATGTCCATTGCGATGTGTTCAAAGGGAGTGGAAATAATTGGCAGTGAGACCAAAAGGGCGGGGTGCACTCGACCCGGCACTACTTGTTGGCAGTCTGGGCATGTGGCTACATATTTCAATATATCAGTATGAAGTCCTACCGAATAAAATCGAGCCAATATCCATTCCCTTGTTTTGTTAGCTCCAAGGTGCCCCGCAAAAGGGATATAATGCTCCAGCCTCATGACCTCGGTCTGACAAGACGGAGGAATCAGTAATTGTGTTACAGACTGTCCTGTGCCCACGGCTAGATTAACCCTATTCATTAATTGCCCCTTTATACTGAAGTGTGGAAATACTAGTGCCCCAGCGCCATCAACATCCTTATTTTCAATAGAAATAGTTTGCTCACACCCTGTGTCCACTAATGCATGGGTTTTTAAATTTCCTAAAACCACATCAATCATACAAGGCCCCTCCCAACCATTTTCCCAGTGCTTACCTATCTCAGGTGCCCAATTGCATGTTGCCACGTCACACTCCATGGCAATGGGGCATGACCTGGCCAGATGTCCCTGTTGATTGCACCTAAAACAAGTTGGGGGACAGAGGGGGCATTGGTTATGGTATGGCAATGGGGCAGGGGCATCACTTCTACCCCAACTGGGGGCCAACCTTGGTCTGCATGAAGGGGAGGCAAGGGGGCCCTTTGGATTTGGTGGTCTCGGAGATCTGGGTCCCGGGGCTGATGGTCATGGTAGTGGCGGAGGAGAGAGAGGAGGGGCTCGGCTGCTCTAAAGGGTGGGAACCGACAGTATCCCTGTTCAGGCAGAGACTAGGGTGTCCTTATAATCCTCTGCCAGTTTCACGGTGCCTTCCAGGGTGATGAGTAAAGCAGCAGGATTGGAAGAGGAATGGCAGTGGCACAGCTGGATGAGCGGGTGTTGAAGGAGCAGGATTGGAAGAAGAATGGCAGTGGCACTGCTTAATGAGTGGAGGTTGAAGGAGCAGGATTGGAATTGGAATGGCAGTGGCACAGCTGGATGAGCGGGGGTTGAAGGAGCAGGATTGGAAGAGGAATGGCAGTGGCACAGCTGGATGAGCGGAGGTTGAAGCAGCAGGATTGGAATAGGAATGGCAGTGGCACAGCTGGATGAGCGGGGGTTAAAGGAGCAGGATTGGAAGAGGAATGGCAGCGGCACTGCTGGATGAGCGGGCCTTGAAGGAGCAGGATTGGAAGAGGAATGGCAGTGGCACAGCTGGATGAGCGGAGGTTGAGTCAGCAGGATTGGAATAGGAATGGCAGTGGCACAGCTGGATGAGCGGAGGTTGAAGCAGCAGGATTGGAAGAGGAATGGCAGCGGCACAGCTGGATGAGCAGGGGGTGAAGGAGCAGGACTGGAAGAGGAATGGCAGCGGCACAGCTGGATGAGCGGAGGTTGAAGCAGCAGGATTGGAAGAGGAATGGCAGTGGCACTGCTGGATGAGCGGAGGTTGAAGCAGCAGGATTGGAAGAGGAATGGCAGCGGCACAGCTGGATGAGCAGGGGGTGAAGGAGCAGCACTGGAAGAGGAATGGCAGCGGCACAGCTGGATGAGCGGAGGTTGAGGCAGCAGGATTGGAAGAGGAATGGCAGTGGCACAGCTGGATGAGCGGAGGTTGAAGCAGCAGGATTGGAAGAGGAATGGCAGCGGCACAGCTGGATGAGCAGGGGGTGAAGGAGCAGCACTGGAAGAGGAATGGCAGCGGCACAGCTGGATGAGCGGAGGTTGAAGCAGCAGGATTGGAAGAGGAATGGCAGCGGCACAGCTGGATGAGCAGAGGGTGAAGGAGCAGCACTGGAAGAGGAATGGCAGCGGCACAGCTGGATGAGCAGGGGGTGAAGGAGCAGCACTGGAAGAGGAATGGCAGCGGCACAGCTGGATGAGCAGAGGTTGAGTCAGCAGGATTGGAAGAGGAATGGCAGTGGCACAGCTGGATGAGCAGAGGTTGAAGGAGCAGGATTGGAAGAGGAATGGCAGTGGCACAGCTGGATGAGCGGGGGTTGAAGGAGCAGGATTGGAAGAGGAATGGCAGCGGCACAGCTGGATGAGCGGAGGTTGAAGGAGCAGGATTGGAAGAGGAATGGCAGCGGCACTGCTGGATGAGCGGGGCTTGAAGGAGCAGGATTGGCGGACACTTGATGGAAATCTTTGGCAGCATTGTCAGGTGGAGGAGAAGCAGGACAGGCAGATATCTGAGAGTTTATTCGGGGGATTATTTGTTGAAGGAAGACAGTCAGAAGGAGAGAAAAAAATCTTCATTTGAAAGTGAAAGCTGCCTCGGATGAGTAGTAATTATTATTATTTTTTTTTTTTAAAGAAAAAGACTGGGTCTGCAAATCTGCATGTTAACCGCAAACTGAAAAACAAGCCAAGAATTAGGAAGCTGGCTACAGTTCAAATTGGATGACTGACAGGTAATTAAGGGTGAATGACATGTATTTTAGTGGGATGCGCCCCAGCTACAGGCCCCCGAAATACACCAAGGTCTACAGCATTCCTTGACAGAGAGAGAGATAAGCAGCAGTTTTATAAAGAGGTGTTGTGTAGGTTTCACACAACTGTATGAACATAAGGGTAGTGGCTTCTGATATTTAAAGTCAAGGATGAAAAATGTCTGAATTAAAAATGTGTGTGTTCTGTGTACTGTTTCAATGGGATACCATAATATGGTTAAAAAGTCAAAATACAGTACAGTATACAATTACATGTTATTTTTCATTTCAGTAATTTATACCCAGCTCAATGAAATAGACTTGCTTTCTTGGCACCTTTCTGCTTACACTGCAAAAAGGTCACAGTTAAAAAATTTGTTTTGTTAGAGGCAGTTGCTGCAAGAGACAGAATATAAAATGTTAAAAAGCACTTTTATACTGAATTAGAAGATATTTTATGCAATAACATGTATTATTAAAATGTATTAATATATAGTTTTTTAAGAATCTGCTGAACCAAACTTGCTTAATAGCTTGTGTCCTTTTTTTAGTTTATCCCAATCAGCATCCTCAAGTGAGGTAGGAAATATGCTGTCAAGTGTCACCATGGAGAATTCAGGAACAGTCCATCCATTTTATTTATATTCATTTAGTCAGTTATGCTTTACCATTTAATTTCACCACTCCTATTACTTAGAAGATCTTATGCTCTACTGTGGATTTATGTGAATGCAGATGACTTCTTCATAGTTCAACATGTTATATTTATATTCGATTAAAATGTTAAATCTGAAATACGGCAAAGCACACAGTCTGCTTAATATTTCATGAGTCACATGCAGAAAAATTCATGAGAAGTATACTTCAGCTTTCAGACCCAATGCAGAGAAATGCAACATAAGATTATTTTATAATCTTTATTAAAATATATACTGCACGATAAATGGTTTATATAAAAATAAAAAAAACATAAGAGTGGAGGTTTTTTGTAGCAACTTCTGTATTTTCTTATTCTTGTATGTCAGGAGTGAGTGCAGTATTGACAATGTCGATTCTGGGTTTACTGTCAAAGGCATGAGATAAGCAGAGACAGAATTTCACAGAATCTGACATACCACCAGCGAAAACTTATCGTGCTGGATGCAAACAACTGGCACCAATGCCGCCTGTCTTCCATTCTCACAGTATATTATCTGCTTATATCTGCATATTATCTTCTTAATAATAACATCTTTCTGAGAGCCAAGTATTCAGAAATTAAACTACTTATTAATAACCATACATGGAAAATGTTTGCATTTCAAATGCTGCATATGTCTTGTGCTTGAGTGGATGAAACTCTCATGTATAAATGATGATGCAACCCAGTATCTGGGGCTCAGGTACATTCTACTGAGACCAGAGTTATCTGTTTTGTTTGTATTCTATTACTACAATAAACTAGGCCTTTACGTTACGTTTTACTACCTTTACATGTTAGTGGTGTATGTTTTTTTACAGAAGTATACTGCAGCTCTGAGATGCAGTTCATAGAAGTTCATGTGAAGAATACTGCAGCTTTGAGATCCAGGAATATCTTAAAGCAGTGCTTGTATAAAAAGAACATCTGTGTATTTCTGGAATATTATTGTATCTTTAATGTAGATCCTAGGAATCTATTTGCTGCGGAATAACGTGGAAAACAAAGATTGTCTATGCTGTCGGAGACTTACTAGTTTTACATTTGCAAAAAACAAGCAAGGCTATTTCTGGTTGTTTATATCCAAATGAAAACTTCTGGTGAACAAGACACATGTCACATTCATGCTGAAATGTAGCTGCAGATTACTTAAGTGTGTTTTTACTACTCGACAATTCTAGCCTTTTATTGTAATTATGGAATAACGCTGATGTATTCATTTTTATTTTTTATTGTGGAAAACTAGGATTCCTGCTTATGATCAATTGTTTTAACATTTAAAGTGTTAAAATGTCATAGATTAATGTCAGCAAAAACCTAAAGCTACAACTCAGGCCTGCTGCCAGTACTCAAACCCCCCCCCCCCAACCAAAAAAAAATACATAAACTTATTGTTTATTATGCTGGTTTGTTGAATACCATTACCATAATGCCTATGACTCTATGGAGAAGGTCTTAGACTTGAATTCCATCAATGAGCCGACAAAATGCAGCAACATAGTAATCAGACTAAATAAATTTATTTCATGTAAATGAAGCTATTTTGATAAACATAAACTGACCTATTCACAGAAGCATCTAATTTAAAGCAGCTTCCAGATATTATCCACAGTATCCCTTCTACTTGGTTTCCAGTTTCGCAACGATTCGGGTCCTAAAACTTTCAGCTTCAGCTTTTCATTTCTTAAGATGCATTTTTATAACAAAAGGTTTAGGTTAGGAAATGCAGGCCAAGTGTTTATATAGGCTAATACTATCACAGCACCTTTCATCAACAAATCTGAACACTCAGAATAATGAGGAAGCTGTGGTTATCCCTACTGAGGGCTGTCAGAATCAATCAGGTAAGTCTTGTCATAACTTTTGATTTCTGCACTGTATTAAAATGATTAAGGGAGGGTAATATAAATAGTCTATGTGCAGCGAAGTGTGCGATGTTCTCCTGTTTAACATTACATAGTGGTTATCAACAGACTTTCAAAAAGCTGTTCTTAAAATAGTTAAAGTTGTAACTCTGTGACGCACTGAGTGGTTCTCAGTTTTTACAGTAATGTTCTTTTTTAAAAATAATTGAAGTTAATAAACACTTTGAAATTGTGTTAATTCATGCATTTAAAGTTAGTTATGACTTATTATAAATGTGCACATTGTAGATTTGGTGCTTGTCAGGAAATGAGATGTGACTAAATATAATGCAATTACACATCAGTGTTATGTTTGCTAGACAGTGACAGACATTTCAGATTATTAATAACTGTGTTAACTGAGTTAACTGAGTTTTTGTACTGGACACTTCAACAGATTGAGTTTCCAAACCAGCAGACCAAAAGTCTAAGTTTCAAGACACCCTTGAGTATAATTCCAGTTGCATTTTCCTTTCGTGGAACTAAATTAATTAATTGTAACACATTCACGTAAAATTGAATTGTTATTTATTTAGTTTGCACACTTTGCATGTGAAATAACTTTTAGTAAAACTTGATGAAGTAACTATAAGTAATCTATCTCATATTGTTGTATGAAGAAATTATTTAAAAGTAAACTTGCCATGTATTTAATCTCTATACAATTAATAAGCTTAATGTGATATATTTTAAAATTGTCTGCATCATTCCAGATGAGGCTGTGTGTGTGTAAGCAAGCTACTATGTCACAGCCTGCTTGCTTGCTGCTGCTGGTGTGTGAGGAGACAGGCACTGTCATATTTCAGTTGCCCGCTAGTCAAGTTAAGGCAGTCAGAGTTTTCGAATTGTGTTTGTGCTTAGAGAGTAAGAGATTTGCTTTACAACTTTTCTGATTTCTGTTTATTATTTGTGTACTTAATAAAATACTACTACTGATTAAACATTCCTTGTGTCTGCATGTGAATGTGTGTTCATAGTAAATCCTCGATCTTTGTAACACATCAATTAAATATTATTAATAAGAGAACTAATCAACACAGATAAACATTAAATGATCAATTATTGAATTGTTCCTACAATCTGTACGTAGTTTTGTTTTCTGTTTCTTCATCACTATAGACAAATCAATAGGCAAGAATCTCAGCACCCTTATGTGGCACCTTAGTGAGTTTGCATGAAATGGCTTTTAATATTACCAGCAGTACTGATATTAAAAGTTTCAGAGTAAGGAGTAGTTGGTGGATCATCTGGTATGATGTGGTGTGCAGTAGACCCCCAAGTCGCCCCCGTCAGTCATTGTCGTCGGTTGAATTTTACTGGAGTCAGTTGCCGCCAAGAATTTAACTAGTTGTTAGCCAAAGTTTTTTTAAGTTGATGGGATATAGGTAGGCTGGCTACTTTTCAATTTTAAACATCAAATTCCCCCTAAAATATGAGTTCGAATGTATATAGGATAAACGTCGGTAAAACCACTCAATATTTTTTTATTTTCTTACCAAAAATAATAATTTAGAAATCATTTCTAGTTTTTATACTTGCTGTCTGTCCCGTCTCCGTTCTGTTCTACTAAGGGGCTAGGGATCCCTTAGTAGGCTACTGTAGTTTCACTGTCAGTCATTTCATCCCGATCTGACAGATCTCGTTGACTGAAGCAGCACTAGAACGCTCTTATTCATTTAAATGACTGTCAATCATCAAGACCTGCACCAACTGTGCATTTTTATTTGCCAGCTACAGCTCCTGTCATTCTAAAAGTCTACTTTGAAATTAGCGGGTTAAGGTGTATGTAAGCTTTTGCTATATGTATATGGTGACAGTTACTAGTTTGATTTGAAAATGGGCCGTGAGAAGAAGACACTTAATACACATGTGCACAATACCCTGACCGATGGCTGAAGTCTCCATGGCAGGACAAAGTGGACCCGTCTGCCTTGCCTTCAAGTGAGTCCAGCTGTGCTGAAGCAGAGAAGGGCAGAGCTCAGATTCTGAACAATAAGTGTAAGTTAGTTGTTCAACTATCTAATGTTTGTTCTGTGTGTATTATTTTTACTGGTAAATGTATTCTAGACCTTTATGTAATACACATTTATATGCAGTGTTTTCTACGGAGACAATTGTTTAATTTGGGTAGGATATTTACCTTTACAAGGTTAACTTGCATCCACTGAAATGGAAGTGTAAGACAAAGCTTTGTCAAGTTATATAGATGTGGAAATTGATTAGAAACAGTCCCAAAACTCGGTTACCCAAGGGCATCTGGCATGCTTTAATAAAGGAATGTGTGCAGCACGTTCGTTGTCACATCCAATAATTAATTTTATTAGTACTCGAGTCAAAACAAAGAAAACCTGCCTATTCGGATTTCAAATTCGAACTGCGTTTAAAAAGTAAGCAGCAGGCTGTTTAAAGTGAGGTGGCGGTGCTAGATCATACCTGTAGTATTGATTTAACTTGGCTACAACCGACAGGAATACTTTTTGTCTGTGCTGACTTTCCAGTTTGTTTTCTGAAAGCTGTTTATTTTACGTTCTGTTCAGCAGCCTCTGTAGTAGCCTTCATTTTGTGTGATTCTGAAGTTAAATAGCAATCGATCATATTTTCTCCAAAGACACATTACAAGATGTGAAAAACAATTACCTCCATCTGTATGTACAGTTTCTTTGGGAAATATCTTGACACTATCATCAGCCGAAATATACTTTGCTTTTTTTGCTTTGTTGACCACTTCTGGTATTTAACCTCCAATGCTAAAAACTAGATTTTAGCAACCTAAATCAAAACAATGCAGCACTGACTTTGTCCCACCCCCTACTGTACAGTACAGGTCACAGAAAATAGGCTGATTAAAACACCTTGTCTTTTGAATGGGAAACAAGAATGTTAACTGCTTTGGAGTATGTTTTTGCAAATGTTATTTGTCTAAGGACTTTTTTTTTTTTTTTTTCGCCTAAGTGCAATGCATACAGGATGGTAAATGAATAAAAAATACCCTATCTGCAGAAGGAAGATTTGCAGTTTGCGTCGCTTGCATTGTGCAGTAGTTAATTTAAACGAGGTTTCTTTTTTTTTCCGTACTTGTTCGGTATGCGTTGGCCCCTAAAAGAGATGAATTTCGCAGTGACACCTCAATTTCCTGATTTCCATGAAATCACGATTTAGGTAGACCCGTAAAAATAAATATACCAACTCCTTCTTAAGTACCTATTTCAATTGCTAACAGGTGAAATGCAGTTTTGACATGATGTAACAAGACTACAGTTTTCCATTCACTGAGAATACAGGCTGTGCAGTAACAACAAACCAACATATTTGCCCTTGACTAATTCACCCAGCATTCTGTTAGAATATATGCATGTATAACATTAGATGTAGAAAAAAAAAAAAAATATATATATATATATATATATATATATATATATATATATATATATATATATATATATATATATATACACACACACACACACACACACACACACACACACACACACAGAGTGCTTTATTGGAAAACTTTTTTTTTTTCAGTTGAAGATAATCAACGTATCATTTTTCTAATTAATTAAACTGCTTCAAGAGTACCTGTAGAAGCATGTTCTCCGTCACAGGATTCATGGGAAATGGCAGACGATCTGTTATTTCCCTATACCGTCTAAAAAGTATATGTCCTTGTTCATGATAGTTATCCTCTGTTTTTCCCTTTGCCTCACTAAAATGCTTTACTTAAGATCAAGCTTCAGGCTGAAATCTATTGATAGCATTGTATAAAAAGCAATGCACAAAACAACTGCATCTATTTTATACTAAACAGCAATTTGTATTTATTTAACATTATACAATTAGATATTGTTTGTATTTAACATTATACAATTAGAGACTGTTTGTTGCAATGTTAAGCAAGCAGTGCTCAGTTAGCTCACACTTTTGCTGCACTCATATCTTCAGGCATTGCAATATATTTCTGTTGTTGCTTCTTTTATGTTTCACCCTTTGTACTAATTTTATTTTAAAAAGTCTGGATCACCCACAATTGAAATACCTAGGTTAGATGATGTAAATGATGTATCTGTTTGTTTTATTACAATATTTAAAGTTCCCTGTTAAAAATACAATGCATATTTGTTTCCCTATGCAATTTATGTTTTTGTATGATCTAGCTTAAAGTAGTGAATGTGTGTCACAAGGACAGTACAGCGGTGACGTCAGAAGAAGGAAGTAATACAGAGACGACTGATGAAATGATATGATGAATGCACTGCTGTGTGTTTATTTAAAGAGATATAAAAGGTTTGAACAGAAAATACAACAGGACATGGCACCTTAGACCAAAATAAATAAACAAACAAACAGACTAACACTAAACAATACAAACGGAACGCACAGAAACAAGTATAGTGCTGGTCTTACCAGCATGCTTATCAATTCTAACTTAATCCTCTCCCTCACCCATACCTCCTCACTGTACACACAACCCCCAGTGAGTGAAAACATGCTGCTTTTATGCAGATGTACTGAGACTTGATTGCTAATCAATCATTCAATTGGAGTCTCGGTACAACTGCACGTGAATTAATTTAGTGCAATTTCCCGTGCTCATATATTATTACTTTTTAGTGAAATACAAATATACACTTGTGTTGCACAGATCCATTTATATCCTGTGTACCAATGACTATACACCAACATTAACACACAACATGCAATATATAAACATAAATAAGCACAGGGGCGGGCACACTGCCACAATGTGATATATGTAATAATTCTTACATATGTTTCCTACTACAGTATGTTTAACCTACTTAACTCTTAAAAGTTCACTGTAGAAAACATTAAGGTTTGCATGAGCCTGTCACTTTCAATACTACAGTCGCCACCGCTTAGAATGGGTGACTTTGTGTTAACATGATTCACCAGCAGTAAGCGATGGACAGTATAAACTCCCACACAATAACCTGACATTCATTCGTTTGACTTTGGTGCCATATACCAAGCCTGGTCTGGCAATGCTCAACACACATGGTAAACCAAGACTGACCAGAGTAGTTTGTGATTTAACATAGTGTAACAACAACAACAACAACGAAAAAACATAGTGTAACATGGTATAAACACAAGGGCTGAGTATATAGTGATCTGTCCTCCTGTACAAAGTGAGGATGTCTTATGCACACTCTAGAGCCTGGTCCAAGAGTTTGGTATAGACAAAATTTCATGTTCATATCTGCAAAGTCAAAATGCTAATTGTATTCAGAATGTCAGAATCAAGAAAAGTGAATATGACTTTCCCACTAGATACACATTGATAATTTAAAATGCATCTACTGCATGTGAATGGTACTGTTAAGCAAGGGATAGAGACTGGCTTTTTTTTTAAATGCAGCCAGCCTGACTATCATAATAAGCAGTGTTTTAATGGGTTTGCTTGTCATTAGGGAAGCTTGTTCTTGATGATACTGTCTAGTACAAATGGCATCCTAATAGATTAGAAATGTTTGTCTCAAAGTATTCAGTCCGGACAATCTTCTATTAAATAACCACCTTTGTTATAATACAAAACCTTGTATATTTCCAAAACGCTGAACCCAAACAATGGTTGAAGGAAAATAAAAAAGTATGAGAAAAATAGTTGGAGCACAGCCTCATCATTCAGAGCATTATGGTGACACCTGCTAAAAAAAACTTAATGCAATTATAAATCTATGCAATGTGTTCATCCCGGTGAACAAAGAATTTTAGGCAGAGGAGTACCGTATACCCCCCAAAGGCTGGGAGATTTGCAGAGAATCCCTATTTGTAAAAATTGGTGTACCGTGTTCATCCCGCTGAACAAAAAACAGTCAAAAACAAAAATATATGTAAATACATATATAATTATGGCACCTACACCACCTCACACATTTTGCCACAAATATGATACAGTCGTGAATCCGCCTGTCCCATATACACCCTAACCGTTTATCCACCATGGTCAAGCTACTGTGTAAATTACCCACGTGTTCAGGTCTAATGCAAAATGGTTACAGGAAAGCGAAACTGAGTTGTGCTTACAAGTTATGTTTTTCTTTTGTAAACCTATGCATTTCGCTGCTGTGTACATGGCCCATCAGTAATGTTATAGCACTGTGGCAGGTCAGGAGCCCTGTGCATGAAGAGGGTTTTTCTGTCTAAATGTATATTGTAAATACAGTGTATTTATTGTAATCAAGTACCTGACACTCCTGGCAGAGCCTGCTTGTTGTGTGTGATTACCAGGTGTGGAATCTAATCAGCAAATAGCTGTGTTCAAGCGGGGCATCAAGTATAAAAAGTTTCAATTTATACACCTCAGGGCTGCTGCAAAACCAAAGTCAACTGGGCTAAAGAAGCTAAAATTCGCCGGCGCATGTGCATGTGTGCGTGTCTGTGTGTGAGAGAGAGAGAAGCAGAGCCAGGGTTGGATATCGCTAACAGCCAGGTGAGTAGCCAGAGTTCGCTTATTATTGAGAAAATGCGTTCAGAGATTGTAGATCCCAGCACTGTGTTGTATGTATTGCTGGTAGTGACACGTGAGCTGTTCAGTGTGTTGCTAGGTAAATTAATATTAATAAGCATTAATACCCTGTATCTTTCTAAACAAGGGATTTAGGGGTGCTCCATAATACAAGTTGAATCTCAAAACAATAACTCTGTTTATATAATAATTCTTACAGAAGTGTATAATGGTATGTAACAGGACGAGCAGCCCTGTTAATTTATTTTTGGAACGGGGTCTCCCCCTCTGCCCCTGTGCAGTTTATTCTGTGTTTATATATATATATATATATATATATATATATATATATATATATATATATATATATATATATAGTGCCTTGCAAAAGTATTCAGACCCCTGACCAATTCTCAAATATTACTGAATTGCAAATGGTAAATTGAAATTTCATTCGGTTCGATATTTTATTTTAAAACACTGAAACTCAAAATCAATTATTGTAAGGTGACACTGGTTTTATGTTGGGAAATATTTTTAAGAAGAATAAAAAACTGAAATATCTTGCTTGCATAAGTATTCAACCCCCACACATTAATATTTGGTAGAGCCACCTTCTGCTGCAATAGCTGCTTTAAGTCTTTTAGGGTAAGCATGTACCAGCATTGCACACAGAGTCGGAGTGATTTTGGCCTATTCTTCTTGGCAGATTTGCTCCAGGTTGTTCAGATTGGTTGGACGACGCTTATGGACCGCAATTTTCAAATAGTGCCACAGATTCTCAATGGGATTGAGATCAGGACTTTGACTGAGCCACTGTAGGACATTCACCTTTTTGTTCTTGGGCCACTCCAATGTTGCTTTGGCCTTGTGCTTGGGATCATTGTCCTGCTGAAAGGGAAATTTCCTCTCAAGCTTCAGTTTTTTAGCAGACTGAAGCAGATTATCTTGCAGTATTTTCCTGTATTTTGCTCCATCCATTCTTCCTTCAATTGTAACAAGATGCCCAGTCCCAGCTGATGAGAAGCATCCCCACACTATGATGCTGCCACCACCATACTTCACTGTAGGGATGGTGTATCTTGAGGCATGGGCAGTGTTAGGTTTGCGCAACACATAGCGCTTTGAGTTTTGGCCAAAAAGCTCTAACTTGGTCTCATCTGACCACAAAACCTTTTCCAACATCGCAGCTAGGTTACTCTCATGTTTTCTTGCAAACTCCAGACGTGCTTTCAGATGGTACTTTTTGAATAACGGCTTCTTTTTTGCCACCCTCCCATAAAGGCCAGTGTTATGCAGAGCTCTTGATATGGTTGACTGGTGCACCATTACTCCACTCCCAGCCACTGAACTCTGTAGCTCCTTCAAAGTGATTGTTGACCTCTCTGTGGCTTATCTCACAAGTATCCTTCTTGTTTGAGCGCTGAGTTTTGAGGGACGGCCTTTTCTTGGCAGTGCCTGGGTGGTGTGATGCAGCTTCCACTTCCTGATTATTGATCCAACTGTGCTCACTTGGATATTATTTTGTACCCTTTCTGTAATCTATGCATTTGTATTACTTTATCTCTAACTTCTGCAGAATACTCTTTGGTCTTCATTTTCCCTCAGATTCACAGCCTTACCAATGATCCTTCAACAGTGGGGTTTTTATCCAGAAAATGTGACAGCAACTTTAATGGTTCACAGGTGGAGGCCAATGGTAAGGTAATTGTGTTCTCGTTAGGGCAATTTCCTTCATCGGTGCAAACCGGGAGCTTCCACAGCACAGGGGTTGAATACGTCTGCAAGCAAGATATTTCATTTTTTTTATTTTTCTTAAAAATATTTCCCAACATAAAACCAATGACACCTTACAATATAATTTTGAGTTTCAGTGTTTTAAAATGAAATATCGAACAGAACAAAATTTCAATTGAGGGACGGCCATTTGTAATTCAGTAATGTGAGAGAATTGGTCAGGGGTATGAATATTTGTGCAAGGCACTCTGTGTGTGTGTGTCTATATATATATATATATATATATATATATATATATATATATATATATATATATATATATATAAATGACGATGAAAGCCGTGTGGTTTGTTTATTATGATTTATTGTTGTATATTTGTAAATGACGGCATACCCACGTTAGCTTTGTTATTGTTTTGTTTTTATTTAGAGTTGTTCTAGCAAAGGCGAGAGAGTAACTCATCCTCTGCCAGGAATGATTCAAAACCTTCTGCAGAAGGTGGTCACCTGCATAAAAGCCTGCAGCTCTCTCCCCTCAGGGTGGGTTTTTGAGAGGTGGAACGAGAGCGAGAGGAGAAAGCAAAACTTAAAAAAAAAAGATATAGAAACAGTGAAGGCATTCACCCAGCCTGATCTAAAACCTTTATTTTCTGCTCCGAGCGGTGTCTTTGTTTAAATATTTAATAATTTTTTTGTTACTGAAAATAAAATGGTGCACTATGCGTCTTTTGAACAGCAGTTACCTGGGTGTTATTCTTCCTCATTCTGGCCTGACGTCACCACTCAGCCATAACCTGTCACACAGTATTTAAAACAGGATTAATTTATCCCTGGAGTAATTTATACATATTACTAATAGGTGGCATCATATAGCAAAATGCAGTTTGTTTATAACAAAGGATCGAAGGAATCCTGGAGTAAAGTCTTTCATTAGGATGCAGGTTCCAGATATTGCTGGGCAACAAAAATGCCATTAATATTGCTCTATGTAAATCCTGCTTAAAGGGTGCAGGGCTGGTACAACTTTGCTTGCACAAGGTTGTGAAGGCACACCAGCCAAATGTGTTCTGGTGACATTGATTTTGTAGTACTGAACATATTCAGGCTAAACTGCAATTTGTAGCACCCAATAGGGACTGGACCTGCATTACACATGCAACAATATTAAATGTACATACTGTAGCATAGCCTACTGATGATAACATCATTTGAGTGCAGGCTGATATTGCCAGACATTCGATTTTGCTTAGAAGAACTTTTCTTTTGCACTGTACATTATAATGTAACTATACATTAGGATCCCAAACCAATAGACAACTTTCTGCTGTTCTAGTATTAGTGCTGAATAGTGGTTTGTAACAGCTTGTGGCAAATTGATTTGCAGTGCGCAGGTGTATGGGTGATGCAATGCTCAAGAAAAGGACAAACAACAAACTACTGGAGAAATTATGGTTTTATTTGTAATCCAAAGTCTGATGACAACAGTAAGCAATAATGAGAACAGGCAATATGCACCATTGCTTATTGCTTCGTTTAATCTACGGGTTCAATCCTGAAATAATAGCCCCGGTATTAAACACCCACATAAAACAAACATGAGTGAGTGCTGTAGTACTCGTGGTGCAAATACAATTAAACACAAATGCAGTGTTGTCCAAGTTTTGTGCTGGACCTTAGCTTGTATTAGCAGTCCAATAACAACAAACAAGCAAAACACTCACTAAAACCCTATGGTTCTCCTTCCAGTTCAGTGTTAACCATAACAAAAGGAACAGATCAACTCACTATGTCCCCTTATAATAAAAATAATAATAATAATAATAATAATAATAATAATAATAATAATAATAATAATAATAATAATAATAATAATCATCTTTATTTTTATATAGCACCTTTCATAGTGGACCACCATCACAAAGCGCTTTACAAGATACGAGATCTTATATGCATCAATAACAACGTCTCACCCCAAAGACTGAGCACAAGGAGGTTAAGTGAATTGCTCAGGGTCACACAGCTGTGATTTGAATGGGGTACCTCCTGGTTACATGCCCGTTTCTTTAACCACTGGACCACAGTCCCCTTGGTTAATGACTGCAACCGCTCCTCCAATCTGCAGCTGTCATATCGTTTCCTTTCCAGGTTGATTTGGTGTACCGTACCTCCACCCCATTTCTAGATGGCCAACTTCCACCTAACCCTGGGAATGAATTGTCTGGCCATCCAGTCCAGGGTGCTCTGTTTCCTTTACACAGCACCCTCATAGGTCAGGAGGGAGATTTATCACCAATAATACTATGTAACGCAATTTTTGTTCATGGGTAGTAAGTGTTATTTCCTAATTGCTTATGCCTCAAAAGTATACAAAATGGCTATTATTCCCCACAAACTTTGCTTTTGTGACCAGGACAGTGAAATTTTGAAATGTACCTATTTCCAATGAGAAAACGAGTGAATTTGTGTCTTGTCGTTCACATAAAGTCAGAAAAAAACAACATATGAATCCAAATTAACATGTATTTATACTAAAGTAATACAAAAATGACTACAAAAGATTTAAAGTGAGTAGTTTTTCGAGATTTACGATTATACTGTAAATCACGTTCACAAATCAGCCCCCAAATGTAGTCTCCCATCATGTTCTCGTTATACTGTCCTTGGTAGCGGCGTTCAAAGTCCAGTATATCCTGGTGGAAGTGCTCGCCTTGCGCCTCCGAGTATGCTCCCATGTTCTCCTTGACTTTATCAAGATGAGCATCAAGGATATGGACTTTGAGGGACATCGTACAGCCCATTGTGTCATAGTTCTTCACCAGAGTCTCAACCAGCTCCACATAGTTTTCGGCCTTGTGATTGCCCAGGAAGCCCCGAACCACTGCGACAAAGCTGTTCCAAGCCGCTTTCTCCTTACTAGTGAGCTTCTTGGGGAATCCATTGCACTCCAGGATCTTCTTTATCTGTGGTCCGACGAAGACACCGGCTTTGACCTTTGCCTCAGACAGCTTAGGGAAGAAATCTTGAAGGTACTTGAAGGCTGCCGACTCCTTATCTAGAGCTCTGACAAATTGTTTCATAAGGCCCAATTTGATGTGCAGCGGTGGCATCAGCACCTTCTGGGGGTCCACCAGTGGCTCCCACTTGACATTGTTCCTCCCCACAGAGAACTCGGTTCACTGTGGCCAGTCCCGCCTGTGGTAGTGTGCCTTGGTGTCCCTGCTGTCCCAAAGGCAAATATAGCAGGGAAACTTGGTAAAACCGCCTTGGAGACCCATCAGGAATGCCACCATTTTGAAGTCTCCTATGACCTCCCAGCCATACTCATCATACTTCAAGGCGTCCAGCAAGGTCTTGATGCTGTTGTAATCCTCTTTGAGGTGCAACGAGTGAGGCAGGTACTTGTTACCATTATGGAGCAGCACGGCATTGAGGCTCCTGGATGAGCTGTCAACGAAGAGGCGCCATTCATTCTGGTTACAGGCGATTCCGATTGCTTCGAACAGACTGGTCACATTGTGGCAGAAGCAGAGCCCATCTTGATTGGTGAAGAAGCTGGAAAAAGGTTGGTGACGCTTCCTCTGATCTGCGACTTGTACACTTTCATCCAACAAGTTCCACTGCTTGAGCCTAGACGTCAAAAGCTTGGCATTGGACTCGGTGAGACCAAGATCTCTAATCAAGTCGTTGAGGTATTTTTGGTTGGGGTAGTATGGGTTTCTCTCCACAGCTCCACCTCTGAAATTGTCATCTGGACCTACAACATCTTCCTCACTCTCTGACTTTCTGCTCTCTTCTAAAGACGACCTCTCTCTCTCCGGAGGAGTGGGTATGGGGAGCTCATGGCAGTGTGGCACCGGGGCAATGGATGAAGGAAGGTCCGGATACGTGATAGCAGGTGCATTCTTGCCAGTCCGACGTTTGGAAGTGTCCACCATGCAGACGTAGCAGTTGCTTGAGTGGTCAGTGGGTTCCTGCCAAATTCTTGGGATAGCGAACTTCATGGCTCTCTTTTTCCCTCTGTACCATCCTACAAAAATACATTTATTTCACTCATGACTAATGTGTAAGAGATTCTCGCAACATTTTTCATATATGATATATTTTTTCAATAACATTGAAAATTGTCAAATATTTTAAAATTAAAAACTTTTACAATTTTAAAAATTTTAACAAATTGTACAACATAAAATTCTGAGCAACAATTGTCCATCTTACTTTGCAGAGTTTTTTTGCAGTGCTCGCAGGTGAAATGAGGTGCCCAGGGTTTGTCTTGATCCCCAACAGGCATGCCGAAATATGCCTTGTAGGCCTCACACATCTTAGCCGATGCTTCCATGGAGTACTTTTTTGCTCTTGTCTTGATAAATTGGCTGCAGACATACCAAAATGCGTCTGCCAGATGCTTGCAGCCTCTTGATGCCATCTCAGAAAAATGCAGATATGTATCCAAGTAGGCAGCTGGAACTAAACTGAACTGGTGGGCTTAAGGCCCCTGTATTTATACTACTATTTATATTATTGGAAAGTTCTAGAAAGTTCTAGAAGTTACTCCAAGTTTACTCAGCACTGAATCTATCTGGAATGTTCTGGAAAATAGGTCAATTTCAAATTTTCACTGTCCTGGTCACAAAAGCAAAGTTTGTGGGGAATAATAGCCATTTTCTATACTTTTGAGGCATAAGCAATTAGGAAATAACACTTACTACCCAGGAACCAAAAAAAAAAAAAAAAAATTGTTACACAGTGTAATCATTCAGTCTCCGTCACAGGGCTTAATTGCATAGGCGCTCAGTTTGTAAAAGAGTTGGTGTTGCCCAAGGGTCAAGGGGCAGGTTCCCCTATACTTGGGGTTAGTGTGACACACACACACACTAAGTGAGAATTCATACATTAAAAAGTATGGACACTTTTTTTTTTTCTCTGACCTGTACCTTTAAATTAGGACCATGTCAAGTCCTACTTGAGCATAAGATAAAAGCCTAGTAAACTGCACTATTTGATACAATCACTAGGTGGAGCAGTCTAAATGCAGGACATCGCTATCAAATTAGTGGTGGTATTGTGCTTTCTTTCAATAGTAAAACAGAGAGACAACTCATTTTCACCTTAACAGGCTATCAATAGTCAATATAACATTAAAATGCCATAAATCACAAGATTAAATGCTGTAGCTTATTATTCTTTGGGTTTGGTGCATTATTTTGGTGGTTTAAATTTGTATTTTTAATATTTAAAGTGCACATTTCGTGGAGATTATAGTGGAGATAACCACGTGGGGATAATAATACAGATAGTATTAGTCAATGCAGACAAGATGGCGATTATGTTTTCAAAGTGAAACTAAAACTGATTTAAATGATATATAAAATGCTTGTGAAATATTATTGTTAAATGTTTTCTGATAATAAATTTAAATTAATATTATCCTGACGTTTATGATGCTAATTTTCTTTTTGCCAATAATAAATGTAAACTGATATTTCCGTGATGTTTGTTATTCTGGGTTTCGTTTTGCAAATTAATAAAAGGTAGAATTTAAGTATAACGTGATGTAAATGCATGTTTTGAATTACTAAAACCTGATGATACCTTATTGTGAGGTGTAAATACTATTATTAACACTGCATTCAGAATGCCTAGACCTAAATGATATTTGAAGTTGAACTGATGATTAATAATAGTGTAACATTGCCATGGAAGTAGTCTGAACGTGTTATAATAGTGATGCTAGTTATATAACATGTATATGGAGAATGCATACCTATAGAAATGACAGACTATCCATTGTGGAATGACATGAATTGACATGTTTAATTTTATAATACTAAAGCTGAGATAGCTATTGAATACCAATATGAAGACTGTACCACAAAAGGTGTGTTATTTGTTATTTTCTATTACTATTATTTTATTATGATGATTATTATTGTTATCCTTTGCACTTCTTCAATGAGGCAATAGATTGTTTTAAAAGTTTCAGTAAGAAAACCGATAGACTGCAAGAAACAACCAATTTCATCACGTCAACACTTTATCTTCTGTTTCACGAGGCATGAGCTGGGGGTAGAGATAGGGATAGAGGTAGGGCAGAAGAAGCAGAAGGCAGCAGTTAGTAGGATAGAGTGCCGACTAGAAAGGACCGGACCTAGGATAGAAGAGCAGGCGAGGCCCACTCTAGTAGCATACCAGCGAAGCTGGACATGGAAGCTAGGACAGAAAGTGGTCACTGACTGAGGGTGGCGATGCCGACACAAGGCCCAGGGGAGAAGGACCCAGCAACTGAAGACAGGATACAGAAAGTGGTCACTGACTGAGGGCGGCGATGCCGACATGCTCAGGGCTGACGGACCTAGCAACCGAAAACATATATGAGGGTTATCACTCGTGGAGCCACCCCTCAGAGGAAGATGGTCCAGGAAGACTGGGACACGTAAGGAGATAGAGAGGGAGAGGTACCCAGCATCTAAGACTTCTGTAAAGGGGTGCTCATTAGACCACCAATTGGCCGAGACTTCACGCTGCCTGGGACCTGAGATAAGAAAAAGCATAGAGGTTAGTATGGGACTCGAGCATGAGTAGCCACATCCCGAACTGACACAGAGTATAGAATAGCCTTGAGTGAGGCAAGATAAGCGCAGGAGCTGTGAAAGGTGTGGCCGGTAGTCCGCTCTGACTCACACAGTGAGAACCCCCACTGAAGGTCAAGGGTTAGCTGAAACCCTGCCCTGAGGTCGGGGAAGTGAGATCACTTGCCCCCCAAAAGGATGGACCCCCGGCACTCCACCAAATCACCCACACCGTGAGACAAACAAAAGAGCACATGCCAGCGGATAACATAAACAAAAAACTAGAAGGACAAACGGGACTAACAGGAGAATGGTTAGTAAATTTAGTAGGATATGACTATGTGTATACCTGCTGCTCAGTGGAGAGGAAAAAACCCCTTGAAGCTAATTAGGGGAAAGCCTCTAGTGGCTCCGGCAGACA
This sequence comes from Polyodon spathula, assembly GCF_017654505.1. NCBI lineage: Eukaryota > Metazoa > Chordata > Actinopteri > Acipenseriformes > Polyodontidae > Polyodon > Polyodon spathula. Next base: position 42,896,121 of record NC_054540.1, on the reverse strand, counting down.
GGTAGCCCCCACTTCAGGCATACTAGCAATTTTGGAATGGGCTGTAACTATGTCAGAGGGAGATGAATGAACATAATTATCCACTGCAGAACAGGACCATGCCCCATGGTCGATCAGGCTCTGATTGATGCTGGCCCTTGCAGCGGAGGTGGCTGCACCGATATGGAAGGAATGGGGTAAATAGCTGAGGAGGGAGGCCTGTCCTGGAGAGGAGGGTGGAGAGGTGGGTTGAGAACCAGAGACAAGTGACGATGAATCTGGAAGAACTGATGAATAGAGGGTCTGGGAGGGGAGGGGGCACGGTTTCCTGCATGAGAGATACCTTGACATTGCTGAAAGGGCAGAGAGCAGACTTGGTCCTTGAAAGCTGAATGAATTGACCGCACCGGAGTTGGTCTGTCTTTGAAGTGTGCAGCCGAATAAAAAAATAGGAGTTGGAAATAGAAGAGAGGTCAAATAAATGAATATCCACCGAGGGGAAGCAAGAAGCTGAGGGAACTGTGAATTCGGAGCTTCTGAGAAAGCCAAGAAGGCTGTGAGGCAGATGGTCTGCATGAGTAGATCCTCGTAGGGGGAGAAGCAGCCTTTCCGAAGAGTAGAGAAGATTCTAGCATTTTTAAAAGGAGCAGCAACTATATCAGGGAAGGATGAATGAATATAGGAATCCACTGCAGAGAAGGACCAGTTCCCCCACATTCGTGATCAGGCTGGGGGGGAAGGAGAGGGTAGAGGGAAGGGAGGCCTGCGAGAAGGCGAGGGTGGAGAGGAGGGAGGCCTGCGAGGAGGAGAGGGTGGAGAGGAGGGAGCCATGCTAGGAGGCGAGGAGGGAGGCCTGCTCTGGAGGAGAGAGTGGAGTTGAGGAGGGAGGCCTACTCACGAGGCGAGGGTGGATAGGAAGGAGGCCTGCTTGGGGGGCAGGGGTGGAGGAATGGAGGGAGGTCTGCTCGAGACGAGACGAGTGATTATAGGAGTGAGGAATCAATGAACAGATGGTCTGAGGAGGGGAGTGCGGGGGGGGGGGGGTCCTGCTGTGGATATACATTGAAAAGGGAGATATGGAACTTGATACTTGACATGTGAGTGGACCGACCACGCTGAATTGATACGTCCTGAGGTACGCAGCCAAGTGATGGAGTAAGCATGGAAGGTGGCTGAGAGGTAACTGATCTCCATGGGTAAATCACTGTAGGGGGAGAAGTGCCTTTTCAGAAGAGTGGAAATTAGCAAATGGAGAATATATTTTGATATAGACAGACGGGAAGGTGAGGCAGGGGGAAAGCTCTTAAGAATCCCACAGAGGGTCAGACAGAATGCTGAATATGAAGAGACTGGAGGGAGTTGGAGAGAATCCCTAGCATGGACCATGAGAGCCAGGTTTTGATTGAAGGGCTATGATTATTCGAATCTGGGTTTGGGTTTCGCAACACCAGTTATTCTCTTAATAGTGAAAATCCTTAACTCATAATCAAGACAGATTTCCAGTCTCCTACCACATCTCAAACCAAGTATTAATGCTGTAACATTTGGGAGGAATAGGATTGCTGAAGAAGTGCCCCGTATTTTGATTAGATGGAGATTAGCGTTAGCCTTGATTGTGGGAATATTGCCACGATCTGTGTATTGGAGGAAGGCTGCAGCATTTTTCCCTCTGGAGAAGTGCAGCTGCAGACTTCAACAGTAAACTAGAGTGACTTTGCAGCTGCGGTAGTGAACAGATCTGAAGAGGGAGTGGAGATCTGCTGTAGTGAGGAGCAATTAACAGTAGAGGATGAGATCTGCTGAACAGAGCAGAGGTCATCGGTAGAGTAAGGTGGTCTGCTGCAGAGAGTAGGGATCTGCTGAATGCAGTAGATAATGGTCTTTCAGTGTTAAGACCAATTTAGATGGAGCCAGAGATGGGGCTGCTTTTGGGCAGAGATGAAGATTGCAGAGATCTGAGACAGCTGCAGAACCAGAGAGGATGAAGAATATGTTGCTCCGAGGTGTCTGCAAAACCTATTGATTGGTCGGAAGCAGTTTATTGTCTATTGGGGGTAGCAGGACATTGACTGAAACATTGATAAATCGTAGGACATGGTTCCATGACTGACTAACGGCTTGTGTTGATGAAATGATGACTTTTGATGAAGCTGGTTGGACTGGAGGAGCAGCACCAGATGAGAAAACACGAATCTGGGAACGGAATAAGTCACAGGAATGGATGCGTGATGCAGGAAAGCAGGACATTACTATGATGGTAGATACTGAGCATCTCAAACAGCTGAGAAAGGTTGCTTAATGACCAGGTCCTTGAAGAGGGGAACTGTTGAAACTGTATAAAATTTGTGGTGTTACACTGCCATCTAGCGGTTATGATTAGAATTAACCATTGGCTTGAGTGAAGCCTGGTAGAATATTTGGTTATTGTGATTAAAATCCTTGTCGGTGTAGAACAACAACTGCATACTTTTTTAGTTTTTAATATCTTTGTTACATGTTTTAGGACAGTCAGTCATGTATATGAATACGTTAACACAATATTTAGATGTCACAATTCGATGAGTTGAATGAGCCCTCGCAGGTTGTAAACGCCCAGCAGCAAGCAAGCCAGAAAATTGCAGTACTGAGGTATGGAGCTCGCAGTGCAGATTAAGCTGCCTGGTCACCATGGTTACTTACCACTCCCAGCAGTCACGCAATGAGGGCATTGCTGTGGTAGCCACGAACTGAGAAGCACTGGTGGAAAAGTTGCAAAACAGCAGTGTTGTTGAATGTTGTTGTGACGAGTCGAAAGCACAAGCTGCCACACGGCGAAACGGAGCACGAAACTGAATGGACAGGTTCCTAAAACGTTGAACGTAGCCAATAGAAGTTCAGGGCAGGATCCCATGAAGGAACGGTAATTTTGCGGCTCTGGGAGCAGAGGCGGGGCACTTGATTGCAAGCGAAGAGTAAAGGAATGTTCAGCTGACAGATCTTTATGTTGGATTAAATAGAGAAGCAATGGCAAGGCAAACGCTGACGACGGGAATGTCGATGTCTTGTTGAAAGCGCTTTAGAGATTTTAGTGGGGGGCCAGTTTGTCTAATGAAGACGTGGACGAGATGAGAAATGAAGCTGCAGTTTGAACGGTGCTGTTGCTGGGCTGGAGGCTGGAAAGAGCAGGAAAGACTAACGCTGGAGCTCCTGCAGCCGAATGGAGAAGCTGAATGATGAGAAGCAGCACCGGAACAGGTAGGAAAAATATTTGATAATATCTTGGGAGCGCTGTGCAGAGAATTGACCTCCAGTGAAAGGCAACGAAGTGTAGATTAGCGGGGAAACAAGAAAGACGGCGTCTGAACATGTGCTACAAAAACGAAACGCTAGACAGCAAAGGTGCAAGTGATCAGGGCTTAAATAGTAAATAGGAACTAATTGACAGGAAATTGGAAACCCCCTTTTGCTACACGCCTCCTGAACTTACGCAAGCTAACATTTATGGACTCTGTCTGAAACACTTAACACTAGGAGAAAAAAAAATTGAAAAGAATGTCTTTAAAGCCTTGTGTAACAGGGGAGACCTCTGCTGACTCTTTTGGTGTATTCATAGTGCTGCAGGAAGAGGGCAGCAGCTGTTCAATATCCATCTGTTAGTCATGCCAGTGACACAGAGAGGTGGGAAAGGGGGTGTGTGGGCTTTCCCTCTCTCTCAGTGGCTGAGAGGCGGGTCTTGGGGGGGATTGCTAGCCCTACAAAATAACATTCTGCTGTTCCCTCAGGTCTGCCCTTTTAAGACGTGAAGAGCGTGCGGAAGTGCTGGTCCAGGTCCGAGAACGGCTGGGAGAAAGAAAACCCCGGGAAAAAATCAGAAAGAAAAGAGGTAGCGGGGAAACCGTGGGCAGACCCCAAAAGTATTTTTACAGCAGGCTGAGGGAGCGGCGAATGTAGGACGGAGACTCGGTCCATACGGGTAGCGAAGGTCGGGGTAAAGCTGCTGAGTGCAGCACCTTTTATTTGTTGTGTTTTATTTTCCTTTTTCCTTTCACCTTTTGTTTTTGATTATTCTTTTGAGCACCTGTAAGTTCGCCCACACTTGAACTTTCTAGCACCTCTTATTTCTGTCGTACTATCTACCATCATTGGTAGGCAGACCATGATCAACAGCGCCCTCTGCTGGCTAAAACATGGAAGCACCCACCTTCAATAAAATTGGACACCTGTGCGGTGTTTCAAGTTCACCTTTCTGTCTCCTCAGTGTCAGTGAATTAAAAGCAAGGTGTGGAAAGGTGCTGCATGTGTGAAGGACAGTTAAAAAGGTCAAGTTTTAAAATAGTTGAGGGGTATTAGCATATTCTGCCAATAGCACAGTCTTCAAAGCAGAGAGATACAGATACAGCTCATGCACGACACTGTGTTAGTAATCTCCCTTGTTTGAATACACTGATTTTACAGCTGTTTGCCCAGTGCAGTTATTCAGTAAATCCTGGATGGAACACCATAGAGTACAACAGCTCTGAAATGGGTTCTATAAACACCTGCCTATAGAACTTTTTTTTATTATTTGTTATATAGCACCTTTCAACAAATACTGAAATATAAGATGATAAAATCCCCCATTAAATTGCATATATTAAAATATAATTTCACTTTGATGCATATGCTAAATTACAAAAATGTGCTTTTAATCTATCACACAACCTGCAGCATTGTTTTCAAATATTTTACCAGTAGTTTAAAAAGGTTGATTATTCTTTTTCTGCCCTTTTGTTTGAAGTCTTCCAATTTTGTGTAGTACAATGTAGGCTACTAGGATGCATTCTACTAAACTCCATAAGCAGTGTGACAAAGGCCCAGGACAAGCTCAAATCAGCTCAGCACCGGCAACAGCAGTATTACAGCAAAAATTGAAGAATTCTAACCTTTCGACCTAGAGACAAGGTAATGCTGCTGCTTCCCTCCTCAGAATCGAAATTATTGTGCTAAATGGCAGGGGCCATATGAAGTGATTTGAGCTATAGGAAAGGTGAATTACAAAATTAGACAGCCCAATCGCCATAAAATTAGACAGCCCATGAACGTGAAATTTATCATATAAATTTATTAAAGCCCTCCAGGCAACGGACATCTTATTTATAGCCCCAGGCAATGTAGAGGATGATTTAGTCCCCAGAGACTCTTTGCACTAAAGTCATTTCGATGGGGGAAGAATTGGTTCCAGATCAGCAACAGGAGCGGCATAAGATTATTACGGAATTTAACTTGGTGGAATATGACATTATCTCTCCCTAAGGTGTCACAGTATGAGAGAGACCTTATCAGATCTCGGAAAGTCGATGAAGTGGCATTCGCAAACAAGTATGGGACATGCTCAAACTTGGGGTGATTAAGCCTTCCAAGAGGGATTGGTGCAGTCCAATTGTAATAGTGGCCAAGAAAGACCAACCGCTTCTGTGTGAATTTCCGGAAGGTAAACGCTATTGCCAAGTATTGCCTTGGATCGAAGAACTTCAAGATAGACTGGGAAAGGCGAAAGGGATATTGGCAAATCCCCTTAACCCGCAGCCATCCTTCAGTCTCTAAGGGTAGCCCAGCTGACAGCTAACTTGGGAAAATGCATGTTTGCCAAAACAGACTCAATATTTGGGATTTTTAATGGGGAATGGAAGGGTGAAACCCATTGTCACCAAAATTCAGGCTTTGGTAGATGGGGCGATCCCCAAAACCAAGACTCAGGAGACTCTACTGGAATTAGTCGGTTATTATTCGGTTATTAGTCAGTTATTATTACCACCGCTTTATCCCAGAGTATGCCACAGTGGTTAACCCTTTAGTCGCTCTCACCAAAAAGAGTGCACCAAATGTAATTAAATGGTCAGTAGAGGGTCAGGGGGCATTTGATACTATTAAGTGAAGACTCTGCCAGGCCCCCATTCTCATCACACCAGATTTCACCAAGAAATTTCATCCTCCACACATGCGCCGAGTGTGGGTTTGGGTGCAGTCTAGTCCCAGGAGGTTGATGGAGTAGAACACCCGATATTGTATAGCAATAAAAAGATGCACAACTACTCCGTGGTTGAAAAGGAGTGTTTGGCCATTAAATCGTCTACACCCTCTTTAAGATATTACCTGCTCGGGGGTACATTCATTTGATCTTGTCATTGACCACGCCCCTCTCAAGTGGTTAAGCACAATGAAGGACAGCAAAGCCTGGATAACTCAGTGGTATCTGGCATTGCAGCCCTTCATGTAACACATGGTACAATGTGCAGGGAAAGACCACCAAAATGCAGATTATTTTTCCTGGGAGCGGGGGAGTAATGGGAAAGTTTGGAGTGTTCCTTTGGCTCCACTCTGAGCAGTGGGATATGTGACAGAAAGACAGTGATTCTTGGTGGCAAACCTCCCTCCTGACCTGTGAGGATGCTAAGTAACAGGAACAGAGTACCCTGAACTGCTTGGTCTGACACTTCGTTCCTAGACTTAAAAGGAAGTCGGTCACTTAGAAAAGCGGCTGAACTTCAGTACATTAACTCGACCTGGAAGGGAAATTATGTGGGAGTCTCAGATTGGAGGAGTGGCTGCATTCATTTACCAAGGGGTCATGAGTGACAGTATAAATAGGGGTTGAAGCGACATAATCTTTTCCTTCGTTTAGATTCATGTGTATTGTGACCGGAAGGACCCGTATTATCTATCGTGAGCGTTTAATTTTGTGTGTTTAACTGTTTGCTTGTTATTTGTTAGATGGCCAAGCACGTTCCGGAGCTGTTACCAGAGGCCAGCACCTACCCGGAACATCACTGTCCTAAAGCATAATAATTGTATATTCACCACGAGCAGTACTGCACTCACTGAGGACTGGAGACACCATGTATGTTTTGTCTGTGTGTGTATATTTGTGAATTTGTATATCATCATTTGGTGCTGCCTCATGCATTAATACATATCAAGTATTATGCATTTCTCTGTATTTAAAATATTATGGATTTTCTTCTTGTTACTGCATCTTATAAAGCGTTTTGTGATGGTGGTCCACTATGAAAGGCATTATATAAAATAAAGATTGATTTAATTGTGTATTGCTTGTACTTTATAGTTTCTGTTGGTCAGTTTCAACCATTGGATTCTAAATAGTTAAAAAAAAAAACACATATCATCAGAACTGTGTTTGTAAGCATATCAGAAAAAAAAAGTTGTATTATAAAGCCATTTCAAAAGTATCTATGTCCCCACTAATTAATATAAAAATGATATATATACAAACTACTTCACATTGATAAAGTTAAAAAAAATGCATATAGAATATAAATAAGTAAGCTTTACAGAGAAAAACAGATTAATCTCAGATTAACCTCAGGAAATGGTGTTGCGGTGACGTCAGATCAGAAGGAGGAACAAAAACACAGAGGTTGGTAACTGCAGTTCAAAGTCGTGGCGTGCACAGTTTTATTTAGAACAAAAATAAATAAGGTTTTAACAAAAAAAAAAAGAAAACTCTTGCTCACAGAGCACAAAAATAAAATAATAAACAAAACAAGTCATGAACACAAAATTAAACACTAAGGTCAGGCTGGGCACTCACCTTCACTGATCCTTTACACTTCTTTTAAATATCTCCTCTCACTCCTCGCTCACGTACTCTCCTCCATACACCCACCCCGAACTGTAGAGAGCTGCAGGTATTTATACAGGTGACCATCTCCCCCATACATTAATATTTGGTAGCGCCACCTTTCGCTGCAATAACAGCTTTAAGTCATTTGGGGTAAGTATGTACCAGCTTTGCACACAATGTCGGAGTGATTTTGGCCCATTCTTCTTGGCAGATTTGCTCCAGGTTGTAAAGGTTGGTTGGACGACGCTTGTGGACCGCAATTTTGAAATAGTGTCACAGATTCACAATGGGATTGAGATCAGGACTTTGACTGGGCCACTGTAGGACATTCACCTTTTTGTTCTTGAGCCACTCCAATATTGATTTGGCCTTGCGCTTGGGATCATTGTCCTGCTGAAAGGTGAATTTCCTCCCAAGCTTCAGTTTTTTAGCAGACTGAAGCAGATTCTCTTGCAGTATTTTCCCGTATTTTGCTCCATCCATTCTTCCTTTAATTGTAACAAGATGCCCAGTCCCTGCTGATGAGAAGCATCCCCACAGCATGATGCTGCCACCACCATACTTCACTGTAGGGATGGTGTGTCTTGAGGCATGGGGAGTGTTAGGTTTGCGCCACACATAGTGCTTTGAGTTTTGGCCAAAAAGCTCTATCTTGGTCTCATCTGACCACAAAACCTTTTCCCAAATCGCAGCTGGGTCACTCTCATGCTTTCTGGCAAACTCCAGACGTGCTTTCAGATGGTACTTTTTGAGTAACGGCTTCTTTCTTGCCACCCTCCCATACAGGCCAGTGTTATGCAGAGCTCTTGATATAGTTGACTGGTGCACTATCACTCCCAGCCATTGAACTCTGTAGCTCCTTCAAAGTGATTGTTGGCCTCTCTGTGGCTTCTCTCACAAGTCTCCTTCTTGTTTGAGCGCTGAGTTTTGAGGGACGGCCTTTTCTTGGCAGTGCCTGGGTGGTGTGATGCAGCTTCCACTTCTTGATTATTGATCCAACTGTGCTCACTGGGATATTATTTTGTACCCTTTTCCCTAATCTATGCATTTGTATTACTTTATCTCTAACTTCTGTAGAATTCTCTTTGGTCTTCATTTTCCTTCAGATTCACAGCCTTACCAATGATCCTTCAACAGTGGGGTTTTTATCCAGAAAATGTGATAGCAACTTTAATGGTTCACAGGTGGAGGCCAATGGTAAGGTAATTGTGTCCTAGTTAGGGCAATTTCTTTCATTGGTGCAAACTGGGAGCTTCCACAGCACAGGGGTTGAATACTTATGCAAGCAAGATATTTCAGTTTTTTAAAAATATTTCCCAACATAAAAACCAATGTCACCTTACATAATTGATTCTGTTTTCACAAAATTTCAAAAATATATCAAACGGAGTTTAAATGTACCATTTGTAATTCGTTAATATCAGAGAATTGGTCAAAAAACTCTCTCTCTCTCTCCTCCCTCCTCCCTCCTCTCTCCTCTCTCTCTCTCTTCTCTCTCTCTCTTCTATATATATATCTATCAGATCTTATTCATTCGGGAGTATAAACCAAATACATCAGAACAACAAACACACAATAAGACTTGGTAAAGCAAAACCTTTTCAAAATACTCTAAATTGTCATGTTTTCTACCACCTTATACACGTACATTAACTCCTTATAATGCTGGCTACCCTCAATAACTCAGGTTCATCCCGCGTTTCTTTGTTTGCAACTAGTGGGGGAATCAAACATGAAAAGACAAACGAATAAAGTGGTAGAGAACAGTAGGACAGCTCAAGAGTTTTGGCCAATTATCCCTCTCAGCAGGTGAAGCCATCATTAAAAAGTGGACGTGACAGCAGTAACTCCCCATTACCCAGATAGGTTCGCTATCCCAGTCTTTTTTTGGGGGGGAGCAACCTCTTGCATCTACACTGACTGTGAAGAAAAATCGTAAATAACTCTGTAGCCGGGGGAGCGGAGATCTGTGCTGCTCTTGGTGTTTGAGACGACCCATGGTATGATTTGTTAGAAGGCAACAAAAGGTGAAAATTCAGGAATGGGGTGTAGACTGTGTATAAGCACTGTATAGTTTATAAAACCATGTTGCAGCAGCAAAACTAAATCACTTAAAATTACTATAAGTCTGAAACTCTTGCATCAAATGTGAAAAAAAATGTAAATACCTCTGTAGCAGGGGGAGATCTGTGCTGACTCTTCTGGTGTATTCACAGTGCTGCAGGAGGAGGGCAGCAGTTGTCCAACAACCGCCTGTGAGTCATAGCAGTGACACGGGGAGGTGGGAAAGGGGGTGTGTGGACTTTCCCTCTCTTTGAATGGCTGGGAGTCGGGTCTTGGGGAGATTGGTAGTCCTAAAAGATAATGTTCAACTGTTTCCACAGGTCTGCCCTTTTAGATGCGCTGTGTGTACAGAAGCGCTGGTCGAGGAACGAGAAACCAGCTGGGAGAAATACCGCAATGAACAAGCCAGAGAGTGACAGCAGGGAACCCTTGGGCAGACCCTCGAAGTATTGTTTAGAGCAGGCAGGGAGCCGCAAGAATAGGTAGTTGATTCGGGTCATGCAAGTAGCGGCAACCGGGATAACGCTGCCGAGTACAGCACCTATTATTTGGAGTTTTATTACTGTGTTATTTTTCCTTGTTCTTTTCGCCTTCTGTTTTCATTATTATTTCTTTGAGTACCTGCAAGTGCACCCGTAGTTAATTCTCGTACCAGCTTTGGTATTTCGGTGGTGCTGTCTATCATTGTTGATAGGCAGCCCACGGACAACAGTGCCCTCTGCAGGTAAAAAGTGAAAAAGTCCTGAAAATAAAACTGGGCACCTGGGTGGTGTTCCAAGTACAACTGTTCTGTCTCTTGTGTCAGTGAATCACCCACCACCCTTCCACAACCTGTTATACACAATAACTCGTTGTTAAAGGTAAAATAATAATTCTTCCATTTACTTTCTATGAGTGACTATTTCTAAATCTTTTGTAGTAATTTTTTTGTATTACTTTAGTATAAATACATGTTAATTTGGATTCATATGTTGTTTTTCTGACTTTATGTGAACGAAAAGACACACATTTGCCCGTTTTCCAATTGGAAATAGTGATATTTTGAAATATCACTGTCCTGGTCACAAGAGCAAAGTTTGTGGGGAATAATAGCCATTTTCTCTACTTTTGAGGCATAAGCCATTAGGAAATAACACTTACTACCCAGGAACAAAAAAAATTATAATAATTTGTTACACGGTGTCATCAGCACATTGTTCCTGCATTGTGCATCGGTTCTGTTTCTGCAGTTTCAAACCATACCCACGAAAACAACAAGCAGCATTCCAGCAATGTATTCATAACAGGTAGCTCAGCACTGTTTCAGAAAATGATAAACTGTTTCTAGATAAGCTTTATTATTTTTTAAAAGCAAAAAAGAAACTATAACAAACTTCTGTCTAGTAATCCAGCTTCCTGCAAACATAGCTTGCCTCTACTTTCAGACCCCTCCCCCACTTCTTGCGACTCTCTATATATCACCTGGAACAATAGGTTGCTGATGCAACCCCGGTTCCCTGAAAGAGAAAATAACCATCAATGTATGGGACATTGCCGTCAGGCAGTAAGGATTGGCTGAGCTTTATAGCAAAGCTGCCATGTAAGCCCGCCCCCCTGGGAGCTTACTATACGCAGCGCACAGAGACTATCTTCCTATTTTGCTCTTCGGGCCGAAAAGGCTTCCGGAGTGACCTCGCGGGTTGATGGTTATTTTCTCTTTCAGGGAATCGGGGTTGCATTCGCAACCTATCATTCCCTTTCAATTCGAAAATAACCATTAACGTATGGGAACAGTGTACCCAAGCCGTCGAGAGGGAAGATTCTCGGCAGTAGGACAGACTTACGTCATAACACAATTGCATAGGCAATACATCAAGGCATATGCGGAGCTGTGCCTCAGCGTCTATGCTCGCAATGACACCTGTCCTAAGGTGGGGTATTAGACACTACATCGGCATCCTGAGGTGCCATAGATTGTTGTACAGATGCTCCAAATAACGGAGCAGAGGAATCCAGCACGTTTAACCTGTAAAACCTCATAAAGGTATGCAGTGTAGCCCAACTGGCTGCCGCGCAAATATCAGATACTGGCACCCCTCTGAAGAGGGCCCAGGACATTACCATACCCCTGGTGGAATGCGCCTTCAACTGCCCTGGCAGTGGAAGGCCTGCAGACTCATAGGCTAATTTAATAGCATCCACTATCCAGTGGGAAAGGCATTGTTTTGACAATGGCTGACCCAATGTCTTAGAATCATGGCATATGAACAGTTGTTCTGTTTGCCTCACTGTCTTAGTACGGTCAATATAACACCACAATGCAGAGCATGTGTAACCATTGTTCCTCTGGAGAGGAAAAGGGAGGAAGATGGAACGCCATCAACTCGACCGGCTGGTTCATATGGAACGGAGATATAACTTTGGCAAAAAGGCTGGATTTGGGCGCATGGAGACCTTAGAACTGTCTCCTGCGAAGCGGACACAAGAATGATGCACTGACAGTGCATGTAACTTGCTGACGCATTTTGCTGACACTATCGACAGCAAAAATGCGGTTTTCATAAATATGAGCTTCATATCCACTGTGTGGAGAGGCTCGAATGGTGCCTTGGTAAGGGCTTCTAGCACCACGTCAAGGCTCCATGACGGAAAGTTGGTCATTCTTGGAGGTCGCAAGCGTCTTGCGTCTTTAAGGAATTGGGATGCCAAAAAATGGCAACCCGGTGATAATCCATCAATGCATACATGGCAAGCTGATATGGTGGCTAAAAATACACTTTGAGTGTAGAGGGAGATTTCCCTTCATCTAACACTTTCTGCAGAAACTGTAATATTACTGCCATAGGGCAAGATATTGGGTCATGGCCCCCCGCCAGACACCAATCTTGGAACAACTGCCATTTGTACGTGTTCTGGGACCTGAGGGCGCTCTAGCGCTCTGAATGGTCGAGATCACCGCTGTCAAAAGCCCTAAGGCTGACAGGCGCTCCCGTTCAGGGGCCAAGCCCATAGCTGCATGAGCTTGGGGTTCGGGCGCCAAAGCCGTCCTTCGGCCTGGGACAATAGGTCTGCTCGCAGAGGAAGCTCCTGTGGTTGACCATGTAGTAACTGCACCACGCTTGGGAACCATACTCTCCGAGGCCACTGAGGAGCGATCAGAATCACAGTCGCTTGCTCTACTGTGACCTTCTCTAAGAGGTCTGGGAGCATCGGAATGAGTGGAAATGCATATAGGAGGACAGGCGGCCAATCGTGAGCCAGTGCGTCGACTCCTAGGGGGCTGTCGGGATCCTTCACCGAGAACCATAGGAGACAGTGTGTGGTCTCTCGCGAAGCGAAGAGATCTACCTGCGCTCTGCCAAACCATTCCCAGTTGCGCTCTACCACCTGAGGGTGGAGACACCATTCCCCTGCAAGAGGGCCTCCTCTGGATAGAAGGTCCACTGCGTAATTGACTCTGCCAGGTAGGTGAACCACGCGCAGAGAGGTCAAGCGCGGCTGTGCCCATAGCAACAGCCGTGCTACCATTCGGTGAAGGCGGAGGGACCGTAGGCCGCCCTGGCGGTTGATACACGCCACAACCGTGGTGTTGTCCGACCGCACCAACACGTGCTTTTCTAGAAGCACTGGCAAGAAGTGCCTGTTCCTGAGCGTTGATGTGGGCTGACCTAAAGGGTCCTGACCACACTCTGCGGGTCCCTGAGCCGTTCCAAACTGCTCCCCAACCTTGGTTGGAAGCGTCGGTCATAACCACTTCCCTCCGGAAGATGGGACCCAGACGAATGCCCTGGCGGAAGTTTGCCAGAACTTTCCACCAGCGTAGTGCTTCCCAGCAGGTTTGGGATACCGTAAACCTGCGGTGTTTGTCTCTCCGCGGATGTAATGCGAAGGCATTGAACCAGGCCTGTAGAGGTCTCTGGTGTAATAAGCCCAAGGGAAGGGCTTGTGAGGCGGCAGCCATCAGCCCCAACATGCGCTGACACAGCTCCATGCTGATTGTTTCTCTCAAAATGAACAGGGAGAGACACCTTCCAGCGAGGCAACTCTTTGTGTCGACAGGGTTGCTTCCATGGACACTGAGTCCAGATGCAACCCCATGAACTCGGTCTGTTGGCTTGGCACGAGGCAGCTCTTCTCTGAATTGACCTTCAGACCCAGCCGCTGAAGATGGTTCGTAACCATCACTGTGTGCTGTGCCAGCTGCTCCTTTGACTGCGCGCAGATGAGCCAGTCATCCAGATAGTTCAGCAGTCGAACACCTTGAGCCCACAAAGGGGCTAAAATGGCATCCATACATTTTGAAAAGTTTTGAGGAGCTGGAGACAGACCGAATGGGAGGACACAAAACTCGTACACCCTGCTCTGGAATGCGAAACGCAGATACTTCCTGTGACCCGGGCAGATGGGATCGTGAAAGTACGCATCTGTCAGGTCCACGGTGGTAAACCAGTCGCCGTGTCGGACTGACTGGATGATGTGCCTGTACGTAAGGATCCTGAACGATAACCGCCGTAGGTATCTGTTCAGTACTCGCAGATCTAAAATAGGGCAGAACCCACCATCCTTTTTGGGCACTAGGAAGTATTTGGAATAGAACCCCTGGTCGATGAGAGCAGGGTCTACTTGTTGAATGGCATGCTTCCTGAGCAGTGCCTGTATCTCCGTATTCAGAGCTGAGGACTAAATCGAGTCCTTCACTGCAGTTACGACCACCCCCCTGAAGGGGGGAGGCTTTAACCGGAACAGAAGGGCGCACCCGGTGGAAATGGTCTTGTGCACCCAGATGTCGTTGGCACACTGTTGCCAGAACTGGAGCTGTGGAACAGTGTAGAGGTGGGCTAATAGCTGCCTGGGTGTCTCAGGGCTTCTTTGGCTGCTCACGCTCACGAGGGGCCTGGCCGGAGCCACGAGGACGTGACCTGCCACCTCCTCTAGGGAGCCATTCTACGTGCCGCGGTTTCGTAACCCCAAGCTGCACTGATAGACCTTCGGGGGAGGTCTTACCACCCCGTGGTCGCGCCTGCTGCGGTGGCGGTGCCTTGCGCCAGGGCTGTCCCTGGGGCCGCTTCGGCTGGAACTGTTTGCTTGGCCACATCTTGGCCATTTGTTGCGACGCCTCTGGTGCCTTGACAGAGCGTTGTAGCATCTCCTCTACTGCTGGACCAAACGTGTGTCCAGGAGTGATTGGAGCGTCCAGCAAGGGGGCCCTGTTAGGCTCCTGCACTCTTGTCTGCGAGAGCCACCACCACTGTCTTCTGACCACCACCATTGAAGCAATGCTCCTGCCCTGAGCCCACGCGTTGAGCTGGGCTATCCTTACCAGCAGCTGGCTGACCGTGCCTAGTTCGCTTCTGAGGGCTGCAGAAGGGCACTCCGGAAGGTCTCTAATTAGTGCTGCCTGGTAGACTGTCAGTAGACTGGCTACGTTAGACAGTCTGACTGCCTCCGTGGCCGCAGAATACCCTTTCATTAGGTGTATCTCTGTGGTCCTGCACTGTTTATTAGGACACACTGGGTCCTTAGTAAGCCCAGACAGTGTTAACGTTTTCACCAACGCGGCGAACACAGCGTCCACCGGTGGAAAGGACGCTAGGCCAGCCTTGCTGGCCCCCTGCATAGTAAAGGCCGAAGTCTTGCGAGACGTCGCAGGAGCAGAGGCCGGAGCACCCCAAGTAGACTGCACCTCTTTAACAAAGTCCGGGAATGCTGGGAGCATCCTGGACTGACGGGACTGGCCCAAAGGCGACTCAAACAGAGATAGCCGTGGAAGCTCTGTCTGGGGCCAATCAATATCCAAGTGACAGGTTGCTCTGTCAACCACAGATCACATAGGGTCGTCAGTGTCCATCGGCTCGGACTCAATGTCTTGGTCCGAGTGGTGGGAGGCTATCTCAGCCTCTACACTGTCCCCTTCCAGGATGTCAGAAGCATCTCTGGAGACGGCATCTATATCCCAGTCCTGCTGAGGCTGTATCGGAAGGGAAACATCCGATAGAGGTTGTGGCGGGGCCACTGGTTGGCTGGAGATGGGTCCAGTGGGCTGCTCTGGGGCTCGAGGCACTGCAATAGCCAGAGACATAAGCTGTCCCATCATGACCTCCATGAACTGAGTCATCTTGGAGGTTAATTCTGCCACCTCAGACTTGTCCGAGCGCCGCCTGTCTCGACGAGGGGAACGAGAGCGTCCCTTATGACAAGGAGACCTGGAGCGCAACCTAGACTCCTGACGAGGGCGTGCCCTAGAAGGGGAGGGGCTGCTAGCCCGAGCATATCTGGTGGGGGACCTCTGACCAGCTGTGATCTGGGATGCCGGGCTCGTGGAGAGCTGCAGTCTCCCTGGCGGCGTCGCAGTGGACGATAGCGGGGCTGAGACAGTGTGGGAAGATCCTGGTGAAGGGGAGTGCCCACCCACTGACTTCTTGGCCCTTTGTCAAAGGGTGCGTGTCTGAATGCTCGGATACATTGTGAAAAGTGTTGAATTTAAATCAAGGGAAGTAATGCTAAAACTGTACAATGCACTAGTAAGATCTCATCTTGAATATTGTGTGCAGTTCTGGTCACCTCGCTATAAAAAAGATATTGCTGCTCTAGAAAGAGTGCAAAGAAAAGCAACCAGAATTATTCCGGGCTTAAAAGCCATGTCATATGCAGACAGGCTAAAATAATTGAATTTGTTCAGTCTTGAACAAAGAAGACTACGTGGCGACCTAATTCAAGCATTCAAAATTCTAAAAGGTATTGACAGTGTCGACCCAAGGGACTTTTTCAGCCTGAAAAAAGAAACAAGGACCAGGGGTCACAAATGGAGTTTAGACAAAGGGGCATTCAGAACAGAAAATAGGAGACACTTTTTTACATAGAGAATTGTGAGGGTCTGGAATCAACTCCCCAGTAATGTTGTTGAAGCTGACACCCTGGGATCATTCAAGAAGCTGCTTGATGAGATTTTGGGATCAATAAGCTACTAACAACCAAACGAGCAAGAGGGCTGCAAAGCAGACTCCACACACACACGGTCTAGCCAGGCAAGACCGACTGCAATATGCACGTGGCAAAGCCAACGATACGCGTCCTAAAATATATATAAATCTGAAATAGAAATATATACAACCCAAAAACACACAATATAATAATAATAATATTATAAATAATAGGAGAAGACAGAGACCACAAGGTTAAACAAAGCGTGAAGGATATATATAAAGTAATATATAAAAAATATATAACACAATTATATAATCCAATAACCAATAATAAACGTACTGAAATAAACTCGGAGAAGGGGCCAAAACCAGCTTCTCAAGCCTAAGCTTTGTGAGTACAATTAGTACGAGCTAAAAGAGGAAGAGAGTCTCTGCACAGTGCATATAGTAAGCTCCCAGGGTGGCGGGCTTACATGGCAGCTCGAGCAGAGGCCTATCGGCAGCTTTGCTATAAAGCTCAGCCAATCCCCCCTGACGGCAATGTCCCATACATTGATGGTTATTTTCGAATTGAAAGGGAACCAGCTGTCTTTATTTAAAACAAATTACCATAACTGGTATAATAGAAGAGTCTTCAAAACCGAAAAAATAAATACAATGAACCCTGACAAATCACCCCCACCCACCCCCTCCCCAAAGCCTGAAAATATAATTCAAATGGGAAATAGGTTAATAAATACGGCAGAACACAACAATGTATTTTGACCACTGCCAGGTTCTAAACCATTCAAATTAAAGAACAGTGAATGATGTATTTTTAACACAAATTGTCACAAGGTTCTGGAGCCTGTTGGCAACCCTATTTGAGAGCTATGAGTGTGAGTTATGAATTACAGTGATGAGTGACCTGAATCTCCCTGCGAAATAAAACTCATGCTGATTTATTGACCGTGTGTGTAACACATATAAATAGGCTACAAAATAGTGTGACATGATGATTTATGACAACTATAGTCAGTGGCCAGCAAGAGGCACTGTGATAGAGAGAGAAAGGATCGATGCTGTAAATCTCCCTCCCGATTAGAAAGGGCGCTGTGTAAGGGGAAAGGTAAGCTGCCTCCTAGAGCTGCCACCTCGGTGGTAGGTGGAAACCGGAAGGTGACCATATTAGGAGGGGCGTGTAGATGCAAGTACTCAGGACTGCATTGCAGTCAGCTGTGGGGCAGCCCTCTATTAGGGAAACCATGGCGACGCGATGACTGCGGGGAGGAGTTTGCTGGGTACAAAGGGGAGCAGCTATGGCAAAACCTCCTCTTACGCTGATAATGAAACTAGATGGCTGGAGCCTGTATTACTTTGTTTTTGGATTACGTGTGTTTTGTGTTGCAGAGGAGGAGTGAACCGCAGACCGGTAAAATACAGAGCACGTCCCTGTACAGCACAGCACAGCACAGCACAGCACAGCACCACACTGCACCACTCACGGCACCACGCTTCTCAGGACCAAGAGCACTGCGTGCACGGAGAACATGGGGACGGACAAAGTCCCGTTTTTGTTTACTTTTCATTTTAATTAAGAAGAGCTTCCGTGTACCCCCCAATACCATTGCTGGTAAAGAGGTGGACTTATTTGTGTTGTTGTTATTTTTGCTATTATTTTTGTTATTATTAAAACACACAGACTGTTTTGGGAGAAAGATTGTGTGGACCTGCTTCATTCACTGCACCTGACCACACTTGGTGTTAAGAAGAGGGATTACAATGGACCCAACTGCATTGGCAGCGCTTTTGGAGGCGCAGGAGCGGAGGCATCAACAATCATTGACGACCATGATGGAGAGGATGCATGGCTTGTTCCTGGAGGCCAATCGGGGAAAGGAACCGGCGGTTCAACCAGCAGTACCCTTACCAAGGGTAAGGATAATGAAGATGTCGCTGGAGGATGACCCAGAGGTTTACTTAGTTGCCTTTGAAAGGTAGGCAACAGCAACTCAGTGGCCTCGGGAGTGGTGGGCTACCCAGTTGGGCCCCAATTTGATCGGAGAAGCCCAGGCAGCCTACCAAGCCCTGAAACATGAGCAAGCCCTGGTGTACGACCAGGTGAAACAGGCCATTCTCTAGCGGCTTGACATCACAGAGGAGACACACCGCCGCCAGTTCCAGGAGTACCAGCGACCCCCAGGACTGCGACCCCGCGTGGTGGCCCAGCAACTAGTGGATCATGTGGCCCGGTGACTCTGCCCCGGCACCAATGATGATGAGAAGATCACCAAGCTGATTGCTATAGAGCAGTTTTTGAAGGTGCTGGGGCCGGACACCCAGAACTGGGTCACCAGGCATCGACCCACCACGCTAGAGGCAGCAGTCCGATTGGCTGAGGGGTATGAGGATGCGTCGGCATCAGCTCCCGTGGTAGTTACCCCCGCTCCTCCCTCCAACCGACCCCGGATGGTGAGTCCAATGACAGGACCCCCACAACACTTCACCCCCTTCCCCCACGGGGCTACTTCTCATTGACACCCCATGGGCGGCCTTCCTCCACCCCAATGGAGGGCAAGAGCCTCCCATTACTTACTAACAGCACCAGGTAAGTCCAGGGGTAATGATTGGGAGGGGCCTTGCATTGTTGATGTACGGGTTGGTGATGTGAGTACCCACGCGTTAGTGGACTCAGGATGTGGGCAGACTTTAATTGAAGAAGCTCTGTTGGCGGGGGTGCCTTGGTGGTCACACTGGGTGGTGGTCATTTCCTGTATTCACAAGGATAACAAGGATTACCCCCTCACTAAATTAGATGTGATGATTGGATGTCATACCCGCCGCGTAATCGTGGCAGTGGCTGCAAAGTTGCCATATCCAGTTATTTTAGGTCGAGACTGGCCATATTTTGAAACAATGATTAAAAAAACGGTAACGCCAGTCTCCGGTAAGACCATGGGAGCAGCGGGGGAAACTATTGGGAAAATATTCCCGCTGCAGGCTGATTTGTTCCATTCCTGATTTCGTCCCGAAAAAAAACAAAAAAAGAGCGAAGGGTCGAAAAATGGGAAGGAATGTCAATGAGACAAGACTGGGGTTTGGTGGGGGAAACTTCAGAGTCTGTTAAATGTAAGGTAAAGGGAATTGGGACTCAGTGTGACCTGCGGGGGCAGGTTACTGGGGCCCCCAGTGCTGAAGCTACTTTAGCTCCGCTCAATATCCTGAAGTTCTGGGACAGAGATGTGGACCTAGCGTTGGAACAAAAAAAAGATCCTTCACTGGCACACATCTGGGGGCAGGTTTGGTCTATCGAGGGGAAGGATCTAGAGGGTAACTGGCCGCTTACATATCCTCACCACATTATTGTCGAGCATTTGCTGTATAGGGTATCTCAAGCCACGAGCACAAGCCAGATTGTAACACAATTACTCGTTCCTCAGTCTTTTCGACGTGAGATCATGTGGTTGGCTCACGATGTCCCATGTTCGGGCCATTTAGGTAGCGATAAGACTCGGGAATGAATATTGGCTCGATTTTATTGGATGGGAGTCTATAGTGAGGTGACGTGATATGTAGCGGAGTGTCCAAGAATGTCAGCAAGTAGCCCCGGGGCGGGTTCGCCCGGCTCCGCTGGTCCCACTGCCCCTGATCTCAGTTCTCTTTGAACGCATTGCTATGGACACAGTGGGTCCATTGAGCCAGTCTGACTCTGGATACACGTACACTTTGGTAGTGGTGAGCTACTCGACCAGATATCCAGAGGCAGTACCATTGAGATCTACTAGTGCCGCAGCAGTTGCTCGAGAGTTCGTACAAATTATAACGAGAGTAGGGATTCCAAAAGAAATCCTCACTGATCATGGAACGAACTTCATGTCACAGTGTTTGAAAGAATTGTATAAATTGTTGCAAATTAAGTCCATTCGAACCTCTGTTTATCAACCGCAGTCGGACGGTTTGGTGGAACGTTTTAATCAGACTTTAAAACAGATGCTGAAGCGGTTTGTCACCCAAGAGCAAAAACATTGGGCTAAATTCCTCTCCTACCTAATGTTTGCAGTGAGAGAGGTGCCTCAGAGCTCGATCGGGTTCTGTCCCTTTGAGCTGCTGTATGGGAGGCAACCACGGGACATTCTTGATCTTGTGAAAGAAGGATGGGAGGAGCAAACAAAAACTTCCAAAAACATAGTCAAATAAGTAATCCTGTTAAGAGACCGCCTGGGATTGGTTGGCCGTTTGGCACAAGAAAACTAGCTCAGCATCGCCAAGAGCAGCAGTATAACAAACAAGCAAGAATTCGAACTTTTCGGCCAGGTGATAAAGTACTGCTGCTACTTCCTTCATCGGAGTCTAAGTTGTATGCAAAATGGCAGGGGCCATATGAGGTGATACAGGGAATTGGTAATGTGAATTATGAAATTAAACAACCCAATCGCCGAAATAAGACAGAAATTTATCACATTAACTTGCTAAAACCCTGGAACGAAAGGGAGGCCCTGTTTATAGCTGGCGACAGTTTAGAAGAGGATTTTGGTCCCACTGTCAATCCATTAGCTACAACTAACATTCCGATGGGAGAACAGTTACTTCCGGATCAGAAACGTGAGCTCTTCCAGTTGGTGGAAAGGTTTAGTGATGTTTTTTCTGATTTGCCCGGCAGAACTAATGTTATTTCTCATGCTATTATTACTCCACCAGGTTTCAGGGTCCGAGAGAGACCGTACCGGATCCCGGAAAGTCTCAGGGGTCCCGTTCGCAAGGAGGTGGAGGATATGCTCGGGCTTGGAGTCATTGAACCTTCCCGGAGCGAGTGGTGCAATCCTATCGTGATGGTAGGCAAAAAGGACGGTTCCACTCTGGAAGGAACATATTATTAGGCTTTCAGCCTTCCTACAGTCTCTAAGGGGGGCCGGGCTAACAGCCAAGCTGGGCAAGTGTGCATTTGGCAAACAAGAGACCCAATATCTTGGCTACATTATGGGTAATGGCTGGGTAAAGCCTATCGCCTCCAAAGTCCAGGCGCTGGTGGAGACGGCGATACCAAAAACCAAGTCACAGGTGAGATCACTATTGGGGTTAGCCGGCTATCACCGTTTTATCCCCGAGTATGCCATCATAGTCAACCCCCTGGTTGATCTCACCCGAAAGGCTGCTCCAAAATTAGTTAAATGGACAGGGCAGTGTCAGGAAGCATTTGATATGATTAAGAAGCGACTCTGTCAAGCCCCCGCTCTGATTTCACCAGATTTCAGCAAAGAGTTCATCCTTCAGACTGATGCCTCCCACATTGGTCTGGGGGCAGTCATGTCCCAACAAGTTTCCCAGCGACAGCGAGTGGAAGCGACAGCGAGTGGGAGAAGTACAGGCGTGGAAAAGTACAGAGCAGTTTCGAAGCAGAAAGGAGAAATTGCATCTTGAATTGCTTTAATCAGAAAACAGGGGACATTGGGGAAACACAGCCGCGTGTGTTTTTCTGATAACAAACAAGCTGAAACTCGGAGCAGCTGATTCAAATTCAGCGCCTATTTGAGACACGGGCGAGGGGAGGAGCCGACAGCACAGCAGAACAACGCAGTTAAACGAGGCAGTCTTCCCAGCGACAGCGAGTGGAAGCGACAGCGAGTGGGAGAAGTACAGGCGTGGAAAAGTACAGAGCAGTTTCGAAGCAGAAAGGAGAAATTGCATCTTGAATTGCTTTAATCAGAAAACAGGGGACATTGGGGAAACACAGCCGCGTGTGTTTTTCTGATAACAAACAAGCTGAAACTCGGAGCAGCTGATTCAAATTCAGCGCCGTTTTGAGACACGGGCGAGGGGAGGAGCCGACAGCACAGCAGAACAACGCAGTTAAACGAGGCAGTCTTCCCAGCGACAGCGAGTGGGAGAAGTACAGGCGTGGAAAAGTACAGAGCAGTTGGTTGACAGTTGCAGAAGAAACTAAACTTCAAAAAAAAAAAACCTCAACATGGTCTTCAAGCCTGTAATCTGTGACACCTGCTTGATGTGGGAAATCCGAGAAAACCCAGCGGAGCTAAACCAAGTGTGCGTAAAGTGCCGCGCAATCCAGGATTTGCATAAACTAGTAAGTATGCTAGAAATGGAGCTGGAAGAAGTGAGACAGCAACAGGATCTTGAGGAACTGGCACACCCACAATTCATGGAAGTCTGCATCACCCCTAACAGACTGAAAGCCACCAGGGAGATAGAAGGTCAGAACAGCTGGGTTCAGGTAGGCAGAAGCAGGGAAAAAAAGAAACTTCGTCAAACACCACCACCAGAAATCAAAACAACCAACAGATTTGAGTCACTTCAGAATTGTGATGAGCAGAACCAACAACAAGAGAATGAAAGGAACAACATCCAGGACCCTATTGACAGTGGTGACCAGACAGCAAAAAGAAGGGAGGTCATGATTGTTGGGGACTCCATATTGAGAAACACAGCAAGTTCAGTTCGCAGTTTGGACCCCCTTACTACAACAGTGTGCTGCCTTCCGGGAGCCTCGGTCAAGCACATCACTGAGAACGTGGACAGGCTCCTAGAACGAACAGGAGACGACCCGGTAGTAGTCGTCCACATCGGTACAAACAACATTGGAAGAGACAGACCAAAATCCCTGCAAAACAAATTCAGAGAGCTAGGAAGGAAATTAAAAGAGAAAACCAAAACTGTGGTATTTTCTGGTATACTACCCGCACCTTGCAAAGGACCATATGGACAGCTGGAAATAATTAATCAAAACGAATGGCTGAAGACGTGGTGCACACGGGAAGGCTTCACCTATCTTGATCATTGGACCACATTCTACAACGAGGACTATCTGTATAGACGGGATGGACTGCATTTAAATAACAAGGGAACTAGTCTACTCGGAGAAAAGATCCTCGAGCAGGTTCGGAAGCATTTAAACTAGAAAGGAAGGGGGGAGAAATCAACAAAAAAACAGAAGGGAGACCGCATCAAAACAAGAACAACAACTCAGGTAAGACAACCATTAAATGTATTTATCTAAATGCTAGAAGTATCAGAAACAAAATTCTAGAACTTGAAGCTACTGCACTAACAGGTAACTATGATGTGATAGGTGTTACAGAAACGTGGTTATCTGAGAGTGATGGGGACGAATATAATATTTGTGGGTATACACTGTATAGGAAAGACAGGCAGGACAGAAGAGGAGGAGGGGTAGCGCTATACATAAGAAACAGTCTTGAAGCCCAGGTGTTAAACCTGGACAAAGAAAATAAAACCGAATCAATATGGGTCAGAATAACAGACAAAAATTCAAAAGGGCATAATAATAGGAGCATGCTATAGACCGCCAGATTCAGACGGTGAGCACAATAATCTGTTATACAATGACATTAGAAATGTGTGTAGCAAAGGAGAAGCCATACTAATGGGGGATTTCAACTTCCCCCAAATAAAATGGGAAAACCCGGTGGGTAGCGCGAAGGATGAAATAGAAATGGTGGAAATGACAAATGACTGCTTCCTAACACAATTTGTGAAGGCACCCACTAGAGGGGAGGCATGCCTTGATTTAGTCTTTTCAAATAACGAAGATAGAATAACTAAAACAGAGGTCAGAGAACCACTGGCAAACTCAGACCACAACATGGTCTCATTTGAAGTGTTTTTTAAATCCCCAAAAGTAAAGACTAAAGCTAAGGTTTACAATTTTAGAAAAGCAAACTATGAAGGTATGAAACAGAGACTAACAGAAGTAGACTGGAGTAAAATAGAGAAAACACCCACAGAAGAAGGATGGTTGTTCTTCAAAAATGTAGTACTAGAGGCGCAAAACAATTATATCCCTAAAGTAGACAAATCTAAATGTAAAACTAAATTGCCAAAATGGTTTAATAGATCAATTAAAAAAAATATTCAGCGAAAAAAGGCACTTTACAGAGCATTAAAAAAGGACCAAAAAGAAAGTACGCAGAAAGAGTACACAGAACTGCAAACGCAAGTCAAAAAGGAAGTTAGAAAGGCCAAGAGAGAAATAGAAATGAACATTGCTAAGGGAGCTAAAACCAATTCCAAAATGTTTTTCCAATATTACAACAGCAAGAGAACATTCAAAGAGGAGATTAAATGTTTAAGAGATACAAATGGCAAAATCGTAGAGGAAGAAAAAAAAAAATAGCAAATATGTTAAATGATTACTTTTCACAAGTTTTTACAAAGGAAGATACTGACAACATGCCCCACATGTCATCCAGTTCCTATCCAGTTTTAAATAACTTTAGCATAACTGAGGCAGAAGTGTTAAAGGGACTAGGAGCTCTTAAAATAAACAAATCCCCTGGGCCGGATGAGATCCTCCCAGTAGTACTCAAAGAAATGAAAGAAGTAATTTACAAACCGCTAACCAAGATCATGCAGCAGTCTCTTGACACAGGGGTGGTACCGACAGACTGGAAAATTGCAAACGTAATACCGATCCACAAAAAGGGAAACAAAACTGAACCAGGTAACTACAGACCAGTAAGCCTGACTTCTATTATATGCAAACTTATGGAAACTATAATAAGATCCAAAATGGAAAATTACCTATATGGTAACAGGGTACTGGGAGACAGTCAACATGGTTTTAGGAAAGGGAGATCGTGCCTAACTAACTTGCTTGATTTTTTTGAGGATGCAACATCGATAATGGATAATTGCAAAGCATATGACATGGTTTATTTAGATTTCCAGAAAGCTTTTGACAAAGTCCCGCACAAAAGATTAATTCTCAAACTGAACGCAGTTGGGATTCAAGGAAACACATGTACATGGATTAGGGAGTGGTTAACATGTAGAAAACAGAAAGTACTGATTAGAGGAAAAACCTCAGAATGGAGTGTGGTAACCAGTGGTGTACCACAGGGATCAGTATTAGGTCCTCTGCTATTCCTAATCTACATTAATGATTTAGATTCTGGTATAGTAAGCAAACTTGTTAAATTTGCAGACGACACAAAAGTAGGAGGAGTGGCAAACACTGTTGCAGCAGCAAAGGTCATTCAAAATGATCTAGACAAGATTCAGAACTGGGCAGACACATGGCAAATGACATTTAATAGAGAAAAGTGTAAGGTACTGCACGCAGGAAATAAAAATGTACATTATAAATATCATATGGGAGATATTGAAATTGGAGAAGGAATCTATGAAAAAGACCTAGGAGTTTTTGTTGACTCAGAAATGTCTTCATCTAGACAATGTGGGGAAGCTATAAAAAAGGCTAACAAGATGCTCGGATACATTGTGAAAAGTGTTGAATTTAAATCAAGGGAAGTAATGTTAAAACTGTACAATGCACTTGTAAGACCTCATCTTGAATATTGTGTGCAGTTCTGGTCACCTCGCTATAAAAAAGATATTGCTGCTCTAGAAAGAGTGCAAAGAAGAGCGACCAGAATTATTCTGGGCTTAAAAGGCATGTCATATGCAGACAGGCTAAAAGAATTGAATCTGTTCAGTCTTGAACAAAGAAGACTACGTGGCGACCTAATTCAAGCATTCAAAATTCTAAAAGGTATTGACAGTGTCGACCCAAGGGACTTTTTCAGCCTGAAAAAAGAAACAAGGACCAGGGGTCACAAATGGAGTTTAGAAAAAGGGGCATTCAGAACAGAAAATAGGAGACACTTTTTTACACAGAGAATTGTGAGGGTCTGGAATCAACTCCCCAGTAATGTTGTTGAAGCTGACACCCTGGGATCCTTCAAGAAGCTGCTTGATGAGATTTTGGGATCAATAAGCTACTAACAACCAAACGAGCAAGATGGGCCGAATGGCCTCCTCTCGTTTGTAAACTTTCTTATGTTCTTATGTTCTTAAGTTGACGGAATGGAACACCCTATCATTTATTTGAGCAAAAAAATGGCTCCTAGGGAAATTAACTACTCCGTCATTGAGAAGGAGTGTTTAGCCATCAAATGGGCTACTCACGCTCTTCACTATTACTTGTTGGGTCGTTCTTTCTCTCTTGTCACTGATCATGCTCCTTTAAGGTGGTTACACACAATGAAGGACAATAACGCTCGAATAACTCAATGGTATCTAGTGCAGCAACCCTTCCACTATACAGTGAAACATGGTGCGGGTAAGGAGCATCAAAATGCAGATTTTTTTTCAAGGGAGGGGGTACCATTGGGGAATGTAGAGTTGACTGAGTGTTCCTTCGGCATCACTCTGAGGGGTGAGATATGTAATAGAGAGAGAAAGGATTGATGCTGTAAATCTCCCTCCCGATTAGAAAGGGCGCTATGTAAGGAGGAAGGTAAGCTGCCTCCTAGAGCAGCCACCTCGGTGGTAGGTGAAAACCAGACGGTGGCCATATTAGGAGGGGCGCTTAGCTGCAAGTACTCAGGACTGCATTGCAGTCAGCTGCAGGGCAGCCCTCTATTAGGGAAACCATGGAGACGCGCTGACTGCGGAGAGGAGTTTGCTGGGTACAAAGGGGAGCAGCTACGGCAAAACCTCCGCTTACGCTGATAATGAAACTAGACGGCTGGAGCCTGTATTGCTATGTTTTTGGTATATGTGTGTTTTGTGTTGCAGAGGAGGAGTGAGCCGTGGACCGATAAAATACAGAGCACGTCCCTGCACAGCACAGCACAGCACCACACCACTCACGGCATCACGCTTCTCAGGACCAAGAGCACTGCGTGCACGGAGAACGTGGAGATGGACAAAGTCCTGTTTTTGTTTACTTTTCATTTTAATTAAGAAGAGCTGCCGTGTACCCCCCAATACCATTGCTGGTAAAGGGGTGGACTTATTTTGCTATTATTTTTGTTATTATTAAAACATGCAGACTGTTTTGGGAGAAAGATTGTGTGGACCTGCTTCATTCACTGCACCTGACCACAGGCACCCTAGACAAGCCACGTTGAAAGATGAAGGCAGGTGGGGAGGAGGGCCAAACAAAGAAATGACAAGGAGGCATGGGCAAAGGGCTCTTCACAGGAACATTGTGATTGTGTTTGTGATTAGAGGTGGATCCTCCTTTTAAGAGTTTCCATTCAGAAAGGAGTCATCCACCAAAGATTGATTTGACAGAATCTTTATTGCATTTGACAACAGGAACAAAAGAACATAATATACATTTTGGCCTGTCGTCTTGCCCATTAAGCTCTAGAGCTGCCCATGTGCTGGCTTACTGAGATTAATTATTATTTCTTGATGGCGGTTGTTGCTAGTGAGCAGGACAAGTGTTATTCTGGGCCACTAGCTGATTGCGATGTAATGGTGTGACAGAGATTGAATGATTCTTGGTGTTAGATCCCCCCCCCCCCCAACCTGTAAGGGTGCTGTGTAAAGGGAACAGAGTACCTTAGACTAGTTGGTCCGACAATTTATTCCCACGGTTTGGTGGAAGTCAGCCATCTAGAAAGGGGGCGGAGCTGCGGCACACTAAACCATTGACCCGGAAGGTTAACGGAGTGGCATCCGTGGATTGGAGGAGCGGATGTGCTAGTTAACCAAGCGGTCATGGTTGACAGTATATACAGTGGGCGTAGTGATGTGATCTGTTCTTTGTAATGGTCATGCTATTGACCGAAATGACCCAAGTGAGAAACTAACCATGAGTGTTTTTGTTTGTTTTGTCTGTCTGTCTAAGACAAGACGGCTAACACGATTTGGAGCCCACAGTCAGCTATTCACAAAATAAATTATACTTTCACCACCCACACTGCAGCACTCGCTGGGAGAGGTGACTGTGTTTGTGTTTGGACTTTGTTATTGTTTATGGGACTGCAACCCTTCATAAATCCCTGTGCAATACACATCGCTGTGTGTTGCCAGTCCTCCTATTTGTTTTCTATTTGATCATCAGACCCCTGGAAAAAAATAATCAGAACTCATGTTCACCCTGGGTGGACAGACTCAGAGACAGTAAAACTGCAATTTAAGCGCTGCTGCACAGGTTTATTAAACAAAAATAAGAAAACAAAACACAGATCATAATAAAGGCTGTAACAAAACAATCACATACCACAAAAAAAGAACAAACAAAAGAACCCTCACCCAAGCAGTGCTATCACAGTGAGGTTTTCAAACAAGCATTTCAGGAGTAAGTGTCTCTCTCCCAGGCTCTCTCTAAATGGAGTTCTTTAGCTCCCTTAACCCTTTGCAGTCCATTTATTCAGTGCCTGTCAGGCACGTCAGGTCCAATTTATTTTCACACGGACTGTTTATTTTACCTGTGCTGTTTAAATATAATTTATTCTTTATAGACGTGTATACTGATAGATAAATCATCTCCTGATCACTCATTTTATCACCAAACTGCTCAATAATGTGATCCAAGTCATTATTTTATTACTACAACATCTCAAAAAGCTCTGCAAATGTCTATGATATTCTTTGAGCGCTGGATTAAGAAGCAGCTACCGCCTTTGTCTGTTTGCTTATCTCTGTGTGGTGCAGCTGCTAGGGCTATTGCTCACACGCCCCTTTTTTATTTTTTTTTCGGTTTCATTTGACTCCTATTGGTCTCACTCAGCCATTGAATGGTCTTCTTGGCATATTCTGGAGAAAAAACGAATAGAGAACTGTGCTTTAAGTCTTTTTGATGATGTCGGACAGGCTGGAATCTTAATTTCTAGCACTGCCATATCTAACACACTTTCATATTTACACTTTATATTTACACATAATTTACAGACACTCGTACTTTGCTGTCTGTCTCTTCATTGTTGGATTACCACACTGCACCTGTACGTACCACTTACCACTTTGCCACAAATGGTTATTGATTAATGACAGTCAGCACTCTGGGTCACCCTCCCCATGAGGTTCTGAAGTGTTATGTAATGATTGTTAGAAGTTATTGCCAGCGACAGGGCAAGTAGCACTCTGGGACACCCCCTCCCCCCACTATATGGCAATTTAAAGGGACCCTGTGTTTTCTCAGAGACAAAATTTTGGGGCTAAAATCTTCAAAGACTTACTTTACAGCTAAAATCTTCAAAGACTTACTCTCCTTCCTTTTCCTTAACTTTATGGTGTTATGTCTTTGTGAGTAAAACATAAACTTAAAGCAATAAAAAGAAAGTGGACCCACTTGGTCAATGATATTATTGGTTGCTAGGAGGCCTGTAAAACTTCATCCGTATGTAATTGTATTTCCTGATAGGTTAAGAAAAAGGGGTGATGTCATAAGGGAAGCCTATATTAATTCAAATATGTGTATTGATCATTGATTTTATTATAACTTGTAATGCCTAGCGTCCCACATAGCCCTCCCCAGGTATGCGTTCTCTGAAATGAAACAATGAGACCTGGAAAATTTTCCCCACATAGAGCTGTATTATTCCTGCTTTTATTATTTGTCTGCCAGGTTATCTCCTCCCTCAGCATCAAATGTAGTTTTTTAACTTGAGCAAAAAATCGAAAGAAATGATCGATCAAACATATTAATGCCAATCTATTAATCCATTATCTTTCATTCTTATTTATTCATGGGTTTATGTATGTTAGGGTGTACCCCAGCTGTACATCACCATTTTATAACAATCTTGTGTATATTGTTTAAACACAGAGTTGTTTTTTAATCATCCCATATATGGGACGCCAGGTACAGGTTTAGTTTTTTTTGTTTGGAACAAAAATTGCTTATTCTGGTTAAATATTTGTTGTGTCTATTTCAGGACCTGTATATTGTTGATACCTGACTCTTGTATAGGACTCTGAAGGGCACAAGACTACAGTATATCTCTGTACTTGGCTTTTATAAGAGAGGTACAGTAATACATGTGTATAGGGTGCAGTTGAGGCAAGAATGCTTCTGGAATTGGTTGGCTACTCACTGCAGGACACCAAAGAGGGGAGAAGGTGCACAAAGTTGTTCAACCCACCCTGTCCAATTTAGAGGGAAAGACTCAACACGTGGTATATTCCATGATTCCTTGATTATAAAGTACTGGCAACTCAGGCCTGTTTCCCAGTACAATATTACAGTAAGGTATGAAATAAATGGCTGATTTAAGTGACCACACAAGAGAGGCGATTGTTGGTGCATGTTCCTTTGGTGTATTGCTCATGGCAACAGCAGAAATGGCAAATGTGTACATTTGGCCTCAACTGTTTATAGGCAGTGGTTGAAAGATAAAAAAAATAAAAAAAAAAACCTCACCAACAAGAAGCTCAATTCAGGTCAAAAGTAGCCACTGGACCAAAGGAACAAATAGCAAGTTTCATGCAATGAAAGGAAATAGACGGTTAAATCTGGAAAAACACACCTCAGACAATAATGACAATATTGAACCATTGAAGACTGGAAGCATCTAATGTAGTCCGATGAATCATGTTCAGCACTAATAAAGAACCAGAGTATGGAGGAGAGTCCATAAAGCACCAGACCAATATTGTATAGTGTCCAATGTTCAGGCCACTGGTGGGGCTGTCATGGTCTGGGGTATGTTCTGCTGGAATGGGACAGCGCCAATGTAGATCACTCTGGATAGTATGCTCTGGGATACCTCAGCGCATCTTCACTGACCAGGTTCATTCAGGAATGTTCTCCATCTATTCACATGGGGATGGCATATTCCAGGCTGACAATGCCACTGCACACAAACACAAGTGTGAAGGAATAGTTCTCAGAAGATGACATAGACCTCAGGCTCTCCCCTTTCTGCCATAGCCCCATGATCTCAACCCCTTTGAGCACATATAGGATGTTTTGAAATGATGCATTAGACACAGTTCACCACTACCCACATTTCTTGTAGAGCTTAGTCAACTGCTGTTGGCTGAGTGGCCAAATATTTCACAGATATGTGTGAACATGCAGTGGATGATTTGGGCACTGTATTTTGATGCATTTCAAATAAAAAAAAAAACATTATTTAGTATGATACATAGCATACCTTTATTCAAGTATTACTGTGTTTTCAAAAAGTACAGAGATATGCTGTATTCTTGAGTCCCATAAAGGAGCCATGCACATCAGCTATCAATAATATACAGGTATATAAATAATATACAGGTAATAAAAAACACTGGAAATGTTCTTATGTCACCTCTGCACACAAGTATAGCAAAGGAAAATTAAATCAGAAAATTTAGGCATGAATGGGTTAAGGACAATAGAGTACCCAGCTGCTCTACTGTATCTAATATATCTATAGATCTAATATCTTTGTTGAAATCTACAACGGAGTTCGGAATCACAATTATTTCTAGTGATGGATGCACGAAGGAGATAACAAACTTTAATTCTGAATTCAACACTGCCAATAATACAGAGATTTTCTTACCTTATTTTTCTTTAAAATCAGGGAGTTTGTTTAAAACAAACTGAAGTGAATGAAATTCAACTGGCCAAAATTGGACGGGATTAGAGCTGAATTATACGGGAGTACTTTTGCAGCAACGAACATCTAATGGAAAACAAAGAATCTGGAACATGGATTTAACCATATACAATTGTGAGTATTTAATTATTGTTGATTTAATATAGTATAACAGCTGGTAAAAATATATGCAGTGCTATATGCATTTTGGCCCATGGCCTTGTCCATTGAGCTCTAGAGCTGCCTGTGTGCTTTCTGACTGAGATTAATAACTATTGCTTGATGGTGGCTATTGCCAGTGAGCAGGACAGCTAACACTCTGGGCCATGTTCCCTGCCCAATGTACTGGTTGATTGTGATGTAATAGTTATTGATTAATGACAGTCATGGCAGCAGCAGGACCAGTGGCACTCTGGGCCACCTTCCCTCTAAAGGACAAGGCCACCTCTGGCTTGCGACCGTCTAATGAGATTGCGCTCAACATATCAGCTGAGGAGAGTGGCACTAAGCCATGACCCCCCAAAAATAATAAAACACAAGAGCGCTGCCCAGCCTATCATGTGCTACTACGATTGAATACTCATAATTAGAATATTAGTAAATGAGAAGATGGAGTTTGGTATTTACGCCCAAATTGGTCCCCTTTGCCCTCATTCACCTTGTAGAATTAAACCCCTCAGCACTAAGGCAAGGAAAAAAGACCCTACTCACCAAGGGGAGGCAGGAGGAAACCTTGGCCGAGGATTACCCTTCCTCCGGTTTCAAAAAACAAATATACTGGACACCCCACAAGGATAACATTTAGGGTTGACTTATCTAAGGTGTCGAGTTAACCACAGGTGCACATGAGCCATGGCATTAACATGCATATAAGTAACAGAACTCACACGTTTACAGTATTACAATATTACAGTATTTACAAGTTTATGTTTAGTTAAATGTCCTTATGAAAACGGTTGAAAGAACTGCAGTGAATGAATGAATTACAGCACACAGTACTGTACAAACTTGATACAACTCATATAGTTCAATTGAAATAAAAAAAATAAAATAAAATAACTACAGCGTTAACAAACTATGCACAAACAGTTGACTATACTTTTATTTTTGACGGCTTAAATAGCAAAAGCTAACAAATGTACATTATACATAATTAATTCTGTGAAAAATAAACAATAATAAACAACTTACAGTTTCACACAGAAATCAAACATTGTCAATTGTTTTGCATGCAAAAACAAGTGCTTTGAAAGTTCTGCTGACAAGCTTGTATCTCGAATAACCTGAGTTTTAAAGCCAATTGAATGAGAACTTTTCCTTTTGTTTTTCATTTATTGTGAACTGACACTGTAGCCAGCTGCACTTTGTAGTTGCGATAGAATGAATGAACAACCTGTTTTCAGTCAGAGGTGAGTAACTGGAAACAATAATTTTGAGTTGTCCACTAGTCTTTTTAATATATTTTATCCCTTCAGTAAGTGTCAAGTTACGAGTAAAATGTTGTGTTGAATAAAAAAAAATAAGAGGCAGGATGCATAGATTTTATATGGAATTAAGTGAAGGTGTTGGGTTATCCACCAGCCAAGTTACCCAAGGTTGACTGTATATATAGAGGCACACTCAGTCACAGACAAAAGTATTTGGGCAGTTAAAAAAAATAGAAAAACCACAAAGAAAGTGATTTCTATAATTTATAATTGTTCTATTGAAAGATATAAATTAAAGGTGGCTTGCAGTGATAAGGTGACTTGCTTGCAGTGATGAAGTGACTTGCAGTGATGAGGTGACTTGCAGTGATGAGAATTATAGAACAAATAAATTCATTATCATCAAGTACTGAAAAATAATTTGGATTAAAAATAAAAAAAAATGTGTTTAAAAAAAGTGCAAATGGTTAAAACTAAAGAGTGTAGCAACAATCTCAAAATGGCAGTGATACAACTAAACAAAAAAGGAGAAACTACCAGAAAAATATTAGAAATACTAGAAGGACTTGGTTTACTGAAAAGCACTGTGTGGGCTGTTATTGACAAACACAGAAGAACAGGAACTACTGCAACTAGCTCCAGGTGTGGAAGACCAAGAAAGATTTCTACAAAATCTAGAAGAATCGTTTGAGCAGCCCGGCAAAATGTTTGGATTACTGCAAAAGATTTGACACAAGAGTTCAGAGAAGATAGTCAAGAAATTCACGAGCAAACAATTTGACGATACCTCAACAAGATGAATGTCCATGGGCGAAACCAAGATGCAAACTTTTTTAAAAACAATACACAAAAGAAAGTGATTGGAGTATTCCATTGAATACTTGAAGAAACCTGATGATTTTTACAACCAAATCTATGGTCAGATGAATCCAAAACTTTTTTTCACCAAGAAAGCAACAATATGTTTAGAGGAAGAGAGGAGAAGAATTTTCAGAAAAGCTATTCATGCCCAGTGTAAGCTGTAAAGGAAGCAAGGGGTGGGCACACAAAAAATTAATGTAAAGGTGCCCAAATACTTCTGGCAAAGTATGAAATTAGTTTATGCATGTTATTTTTCATTGTATGCATGTTATATAATAATGTGTTGCTTTTCTCTGCTTCTAAATCTTTTAAGAGAATAATTCGAAATTATAGAAACTTTTGCCTACGACTGTCTTCACACCCCACATATGCATACAGCACCTCACAAAAAGTGCTGATTTTGAAAGACAGTCACAAGGTTTATTTCTATTTTTGTTTTCAGGGTGATTCATATGATGTCTATCGATGATTTATTGCTTTTTTATATTGAGCAAATGCACAATTAAATATTTATAGAAGAGATATAAAGCTTGAGTTTCTGGTTTGTGTTTTACTCTGCAATGTGTTTACTAAACAGGCTTAGAAAATATCTCGATTTAAAAGAGATATTGAAGTTTTAAGTCATTTTACATTCGTAATAAAGTAATAAAGATACATTGACCTACTCCCAGTCCCACACAGAGAGAGATGCAGCAAATATATGGCAAGTATATGGAAGCATTGGGAGAATTGGAAGAGAGAACAGTATTTTACTTTCTGAATATTTAGGTATAATTGAGGAGGACCGCAACAGAAGCAAAAGAACAAAACAAATAGTAACAGTTAGAAATAATCCCCATATTCTCTATTACTGTACATCAACCACAAAACAGTTCTATCTTACCCTGTAAAATATGCAAAACCAGGGTTCCACAGGGAGCCTTGCATGGGCTCCAACACTCTTGTGGGTTAGGAAGGCAGAATCTGCAGCAACAAGTCACCACATCACTGCAAGTCACCTCATTGCAGGGAGTCACCTCATCACTGCAAGTCACCTCATCACTGCAAGTCACCTCTTTACTGAAAGTCACTTCTTTACTGCAGGTCACTTCATCACTGCAAGTCACTTCATCACTGCAGTCAAGTCATCACTACAAGTCAACTCATCACAGCAAGCAAGTCATCTCATCACTGCAAGCAAGTCACCTCATCAGTGCAAGTCACCTCATCACTTCAAGTCACCTCTTTACTGCAAATCACCTCATCACTGCAAGTTACCCCTTTACTGCAAGTCACCACATCACTGCAAGTCATTTCGTCACTGCAAGTCATCTCATCATAGCAAGCAAGCCACCTCATCACAGCAAGCAAGTCATCTCATCACAGCAAGCAAGTCACCTTATCACTGCAAGTCATCTCATCACAGCAAGTCACCTCATCAGTGCAAGTCACCTCATCACTTCAAGTCACCTCTTTACTGCAAGTCACCTCTATAATGCAAGTCAGCACATCACAGCAAGTCATTTCGTCACTGCAAGTCATCTCATCATAGCAAGCAAGCCACCTCATCACTGCAAGTCATCTCATCACAGCAAGCAAGTCATCTCATCACAGCAAGCAAGTCACCTTATCACTGCAAGTCATCTCTTTACGGAAAGTCAATTCTTTACTGCAAGTCACCTCTTCACTGCAAGTTACCTCTTTATTGCAAGTCACCTCTTTACTGCAAGTCGCCACATCACTCCAAGTCACCTCATCACTGTAAGTCATCTCTTTACGACAAGTCAAATCTTTACTGCAAGTCACCTCATCACTGCAAGTCACCTCTTTACTGCAAGTCGCCATATCACTCCAAGTCATCTCATCACTGCAAGCAAGTCACCTCATCACTGGAAGCAAGCCACCTCATCACTGAAAGTCATCTCATTAAAGCAAGCAAGTAATCTCATCACTGCAAGTCATCTCATCAGTGCAAGCAAGTCACCTTATCACTGCAAGTCACTTCATCACTGCATGTCACCTCATCACTGCAAGTCATCTCTCACTGCAAGCAAGTCACCACATCACTGCAAGTCCTCTCATCACAGCAAGCAAGTCACCTCATCACTGCAAGTCATCTCATTGCAAATCCTCGAATCACACTACAGCACCACCTACTGGCACCTGCAAGGGTGACCCTTGACTTCCAGAGGTCAGCATCTCCGCAACCTGGAGCACGACACTAATCTTCAGAGCTGTGTGTAGATGCGACAAGACAACACTAGATATTCTAAATCGGGGAGACAACTGGGCTAAAATAATTGACTGGGCTAAAAAAGTTCAACATAATTATGCACAGTTGCAAGGCATTAAAATAAATTTAGTAAATCCCATCTTGAATTTAATGCTTCTCACTAAGTGTGTCTGAAATGCTACAAAATAACCATCATTTATGTCCTCAGCTGCCTTTGAACACTTAAGATGAAGTGTCAGCTTACACAAATTCCATTGTTTCCTGGGGCACATAACCATAGGAGACAACAATTGGAAGGGAGTTCTAAACACTGCTGGGAAATCTATCAAATACATACTCCCATTGTTTTATAACCAACAATTTTAGACCATCTACTTCCAGGAGTGAGACATCCACAAGGATAATACATAGCATTATATGTAACAGCTACCACTTCCTCTTGACTCACAAGCATGCACAATCATATAATTATATGTTTTTTCTTTTTTCAACTTGAACATTTTTTTTCTCAACTCCCAAAGTGTATTCAAACAGTTTAGTCCCAAACATATTGGGAGTGAAAGACTTGTAATCATACAGCTAATTTTGAAGTAAACAGTGAGTGAACAGGCAAACTTCTACAGGGGTGGATAAAAGATGCATGGCGCCTTATCAGTGAACAATGCAGTCCAAAAACCACAAGAAGTGCAATGACCATTGAAAACATGTCCATCGACTTAGAAGAACAATGCTGAGATGCACGACTACCAGCTAAAAAACTGATTCAATAAAAATATATATTTTATTATAGCTAAGGCTTCAGTTTTTCTGTTTTTATTAATTTCATTTTTTGATGCTTATTTGTAGCTATTTTCGACTTTTATGTAAATCTTTTTTTTTTTTTTTTGGTGCTTTTGCTTTTTATATACTGTATGAAATTATTGTTTTCGGTTACTTTCCAAAAATGCATGGGCATTTTTTTCTGGCAATATATGCATAGTATGTAGTGACTTTGGTATACAATCTATTTATATATAAATTAGTCTCTAGGTGCACTGTTTAAAAACGGCCAAATGTTAGTAATTGAGACATACCATAATAGTCCTGTGATATAATGTAGAACTCGGATTCCCTTGACTACAAATGACATCCAC
This sequence comes from Polyodon spathula, assembly GCF_017654505.1. Taxonomy (NCBI): domain Eukaryota; kingdom Metazoa; phylum Chordata; class Actinopteri; order Acipenseriformes; family Polyodontidae; genus Polyodon; species Polyodon spathula. Next base: position 42,858,668 of record NC_054540.1, on the reverse strand, counting down.
ACAATGTGTCAGAAATACAAAACAATAATTTATTTAAGGGAAAAATGGGTGCACAACTAATCTAATATCACTGTAAGTCACCTAATATTCTACTGGCTAGAGATATGCGTGAATAATAATATGCAGTTCATTGATTCTATAGTCAAACGATTACAACGACCATAAAATCATTAGCATACATGGTTAATATGGTAATACTGAATATGTCTTATCACACAAAGTATCTACTTTGCATTAATATTTTCAATACCTGTTTCTCGTTGTAACCGATCATGTAAATATGCAAGAGAATTAATTAAAAGAAATAACTTCCCATTCAAAACGGAATCCAACATTCCAGTACTTAATTTAGCAAATTAGTTTTACTGTGTTAACTTAGTTTAGACGTGATGTACCAAACTAATAATATGTCATCAACCTCAGTTGATTATATATTAAAAATTAACTCAAATGGGGCAATGATGAAATTCTCTGCATTTACAAGGCAACTCCTTTTGAGTTGCACATTTCAAACAAACATAATACATTTCGTACACACTCTAAAACAGGAAGTTATATTCTATTTATAGTCTCACAAGCGGAGTCTCCAATAGAAAGCTGTGGTCAACGTGAATTGAGTAACTATTTCCACTGTTTTTCTGGAGTTTTCCGGTGTTTATTGGCTATACAACATACTTGTCACAAAGACAGCCGAGTGGGTGACATCAGAACCAGAAAGGAATGAAATACACAGACAGGACAGATGAGGTGAATTGATGATGACGCCTGCTGGTGCTAGTTTATTGAAAAATAAAACAGGCTAAACAAACAGAAACAGGACACTCTACGCCAAGATAAATATATACACAAAACGGACTATACAGACAAACACGGTGCACGGACAGACACACTAACAAACACGGTGAGCAGATAAATAAACAAGTATCATGCTGGTCCCACCAGCACGCAATAGCAATTGATATTTACTTCTAATTCTCCTCCTCTCTCTCCCGTTCTCCACTCACCGAACACCCAACCCCAAATGGGTGAAAACATGCTGCTTTTATGCAGCTGTACCAAGACTCAATTGCTAATCAATCATTCAATGGGAGTCTCGGTACAGCTGCATGTGAATTAATAAAGTGCCATTCCCCGTGCTCACATATTATTACTTTTTACTTGCACGTGAGGTGCTGTGCAATCCTCATGCCTAAATACAAATATACATTTTAAACACTTGTGTTACACAGACCCATTTATATCCCATGTACCAATGACTATACACCAACATTTAACACACCACATGCAACATATAACTGATAATATACACAGGGGTGGGCACTTTGTCACAATACTGCAGAAGGGTTTATTTTTCATCATACTTGTTCATATATTCTGTACCAAACCTATATGTTATTCAGTAGTCAGAAAGAACACATTTATTTTATTCAAAGGCTATTTAAAATGTACTTTATGAATAAATTAAATTGAGTATTCACAAGCATGCTCTATACTGTTGGTAAGATCAGTTTTGCTACTATTAGGCTTTGCTCGGCTTGTATGATGAGATGATTGCCAGTGGAGTGCAAATGACTTGCAGTGAGTGATTTGTGGTGGACTTGCAGTAAAGGGGTGGTAACTTGCAGTGATGAGGGGTGATTGGCAGTAAAGAGGTGACTTGAAGGGATGATGGTGACTTTGCACTGATGAGGTGAATTGTTGCAGTGATGAGATGACTTGCTTTGCTGTGATGAGTTGACTGTAGTGATGACCTTGACTGCAGTCGATGAATGAGAAGGCACTGCAGTGAGGAAGGACACTGCTAGTAATGAAGTAGTAGTGCCTTCATTGGGTTAAAGAGGTGACTTTCAGTAAAAGAGGTGAATTGCAGTGGAGGGGACTTGGCAGTGAGTGCTGCGGTGACTCTATTGAAACAAATATTCTTTAAATAACTTAGGGCTAGATTCTCAAAGTTATTTTCTCCAAACTGTTAGAAACACATTCTTCTCTGAAAGAATTATTCTCATGGAATTATTTATTTCTGGTTTGGTTACTTTAATGGAAGTGCTGTTTCTTTTTTAACAGATGCATAGGGAATTCAGCATTGTTAATTGGGCTCACTGTATACAACTTCACTGTTCTGTATAAAGCATTTTCTCAAGCTAAAGGCATCTCAAAGACCCTAAATCTCATATAAATCAAAGCACACCAGTTTGACCTCCATGTTGGTAATGTGTTACCCTAATCCTAAAAGATACCTGTTCAGGATGATTTGTTTATTTTCCTGTACAGCTGGTGTACAGGAAGCATAAACACCAAGAGTTCAATTGAACATGCAGATATGATTTAACAACTCTGTATCTACAAGAGACACGTTCGCAATGCAGTTAGGGGATAAGATTATTTGTTTGGGCTGTTTACAGGCTCTCAAAAGTTCACCCCTTTGGACTTTTCCACATTTTACTGTGTTACAACATGGAATCAAAATGGATTTAATTAGGAGCTTTTGCCACTGATCAACACAAAAAAAGTCCATAATGTCAAAGTGAAAAATTAAATCTACTTTTTTTCTTTTTGTTTTTGCTTTGAATGTGTGGAGTAGGTTGTGTATATAACACATGCATTACTTGTTGTGAGTTGTAAGTGTCATGACTGCAAGCTTAAAGTAACAAAATGTGAAAACTGTGAGAGGGTCTGAATACCTTTGCAAGGCACTATATATATATATAGGGTTCTAAATAGATCCTCAGCATTGAGGCTTTATTAGGATATGATGTTTTTCACCCCACCTGCACTTGATCACTCACTGTCTGGAGAAGTGATTGTGTCTGTGTTTAGTGCTGTTATAGTGTCCTATTATTTTGTGACTGAAACCCTTGTTTTGCATGGAGCAATACACATGGCTATGTAGACCCCATGCTTATGATTTAAGTGCTGTTGACACGCAACCCAGCCAAATAACTTAGCTGTTTTATTGAACTTGCATTGTCTTGTATGTGTTATTCCTGAGCACTGCACCAACTACAACTACAACTTCATCTGCTCACTGCAAGCCACTTTTCCACATATGGTGTTAAACAGGATTATGGACGTCACTGAGAGAAGGATGAGAGCAAGAGAGAGGAAAAGTCTTCCCAGCGACAGCGAGTGGAAGCGACAGCGAGTGGGAGAAGTACAGCGTGGAAAAGTACAGAGCAGTTTCGAAGCAGTTTGAAAGCAGGTTGACGGCTGCAGAAGAAACTAAACTTCAAAAAAAAAAAACCTCAACATGGTCTTCAAGCCAGTAATCTGTGACACCTGCTTGATGTGGGAAATCCGAGAAAACCCAGCGGAGCTAAACCAAGTGTGCGTAAAGTGCCGCGCGATCCAGGATTTGCATAAACTAGTAAGTATGCTAGAAATGGAGCTGGAAGAAGTGAGACAGCAACAGGATCTTGAGGAACTGGCACACCCACAATTCATGGAAGTCTGCATCACCCCTAACAGACTGAAAGCCACCAGGGAGATAGAAGGTCAGAACAGCTGGGTTCAGGTAGGCAGAAGCAGGGAAAAAAAGAAACTTCGTCAAACACCACCAGAAATCAAAACAACCAACAGATTTGAGTCACTTCAGAATTTTGATGAGCAGAACCAACAACAAGAGAATGAAAGGAACAACATCCAGGATCCCATTGACAGTGGTGACCAGACAGCAAAAAGAAGGGAGGTCATGATTGTTGGGGACTCCATATTGAGAAACACAGCAAGTTCAGTTCGCAGTTTGGACCCCCTTACTACAACAGTGTGCTGCCTTCCGGGAGCCTCGGTCAAGCACATCACTGAGAACGTGGACAGGCTCCTAGAACGAACAGGAGACGACCCGGTAGTAGTCGTCCACATCGGTACAAACAACATTGGAAGAGACAGACCAAAATCCCTGCAAAACAAATTCAGAGAGCTAGGAAGGAAATTAAAAGAGAAAACCAAAACTGTGGTATTTTCTGGTATACTACCCGCACCTTGCAAAGGACCATATGGACAGCTGGAAATAATAAATCAAAACCAATGGTTGAAGACGTGGTGCACACGGGAAGGCTTCACCTATCTTGATCATTGGACCACTTTCTACAACGAGGACTATCTGTATAGACGGGATGGACTGCACTTAAATAACAAGGGAACTAGTCTACTTGGAGAAAAGATCCTCGAGCAGGTTCGGAAGCATTTAAACTAGAAAGGAAGGGGGGAGAAATCAACAAAAAAACAGAAGGGAGACCGCATCAAAACAAGAACAACAACTCAGGTAAGACAACCATTAAATGTATTTATCTAAATGCTAGAAGTATCAGAAACAAAATTCTAGAACTTGAAGCTACTGCACTAACAGGTAACTATGATGTGATAGGTGTTACAGAAACTTGGTTATCTGAGAGTGATGGGGACGAATATAATATTTGTGGGTATACACTGTATAGGAAAGACAGGCAGGACAGAAGAGGAGGAGGGGTAGCGCTATACATAAGAAACAGTCTTGAAGCCCAGGTGTTAAACCTGGACAAAGAAAATAAAACCGAATCAATATGGGTCAGAATAACAGACAAAAATTCAAAAGGCATAATAATAGGAGCATGCTATAGACCGCCAGATTCAGACGGTGAGCACAATAATCTGTTATACAATGACATTAGAAATGTGTGTAGCAAAGGAGAAGCCATACTAATGGGGGATTTCAACTTCCCCCAAATAAAATGGGAAAACCCGGTGGGTAGCGCGAAGGATGAAATAGAAATGGTGGAAATGACAAATGACTGCTTCCTAACACAATTTGTCAAGGCACCCACTAGAGGGGAGGCATGCCTTGATTTAGTCTTTTCAAATAACGAAGATAGAATAACTAAAACAGAGGTCAGAGAACCACTGGCAAACTCAGACCACAACATGGTCTCATTTGAAGTGTTTTTTAAATCCTCAAAAGTAAAGACTAAAGCTAAGGTTTACAATTTTAGAAAAGCAAACTATGAAGGTATGAAACAGAGACTAACAGAAGTAGATTGGAGTAAAATAGAGAAAACACCCACAGAAGAAGGATGGTTGTTCTTCAAAAATGTAGTACTAGAGGCGCAAAACAATTATATCCCTAAAGTAGACAAATCTAAATGTAAAACTAAATTGCCAAAATGGTTTAATAGATCAATTAAAAAAAATATTCAGCGAAAAAAGGCACTTTACAGAGCATTAAAAAAGGACCAAAAAGAAAGTACACAGAAAGAGTACACAGAACTGCAAATGCAAGTCAAAAAGGAAGTTAGAAAGGCCAAGAGAGAAATAGAAATGAACATTGCTAAGGGAGCTAAAACCAATTCCAAAATGTTTTTCCAATATTACAACAGCAAGAGAACATTCAAAGAGGAGATTAAATGTTTAAGAGATACAAATGGCAAAATCGTAGAGGAAGAAAAAAAAATAGCAAATATGTTAAATGATTACTTTTCACAAGTTTTTACAAAGGAAGATACTGACAACATGCCCCACATGTCATCCAGTTCCTATCCAGTTTTAAATAACTTTAGCATAACTGAGGCAGAAGTGTTAAAGGGACTAGGAGCTCTTAAAATAAACAAATCCCCTGGGCCGGATGAGATCCTCCCAGTAGTACTCAAAGAAATGAAAGAAGTAATTTACAAACCGCTAACCAAGATCATGCAGCAGTCTCTTGACACAGGGGTGGTACCGACAGACTGGAAAATTGCAAACGTAATACCGATCCACAAAAAGGGAAACAAAACTGAACCAGGTAACTACAGACCAGTAAGCCTGACTTCTATTATATGCAAACTTATGGAAACTATAATAAGATCCAAAATGGAAAATTACCTATATGGTAACAGGGTACTGGGAGACAGTCAACATGGTTTTAGGAAAGGGAGATCGTGCCTAACTAACTTGCTTGATTTTTTTGAGGATGCAACATCGATAATGGATAATTGCAAAGCATATGACATGGTTTATTTAGATTTCCAGAAAGCTTTTGACAAAGTCCCGCACAAAAGATTAATTCTCAAACTGAACGCAGTTGGGATTCAAGGAAACACATGTACATGGATTAGGGAGTGGTTAACATGTAGAAAACAGAAAGTACTGATTAGAGGAAAAACCTCAGAATGGAGTGTGGTAACCAGCGGTGTACCACAGGGATCAGTATTAGGTCCTCTGCTATTCCTAATCTACATTAATGATTTAGATTCTGGTATAGTAAGCAAACTTGTTAAATTTGCAGACGACACAAAAGTAGGAGGAGTGGCAAACACTGTTGCAGCAGCAAAGGTCATTCAAAATGATCTAGACAAGATTCAGAACTGGGCAGACACATGGCAAATGACATTTAATAGAGAAAAGTGTAAGGTACTGCACGCAGGAAATAAAAATGTACATTATAAATATCATATGGGAGATATTGAAATTGGAGAAGGAATCTATGAAAAAGACCTAGGAGTTTTTGTTGACTCAGAAATGTCTTCATCTAGGCAATGTGGGGAAGCTATAAAAAAGGCTAACAAGATGCTCGGATACATTGTGAAAAGTGTTGAATTTAAATCAAGGGAAGTAATGTTAAAACTGTACAATGCACTTGTAAGACCTCATCTTGAATATTGTGTGCAGTTCTGGTCACCTCGCTATAAAAAAGATATTGCTGCTCTAGAAAGAGTGCAAAGAAGAGCGACCAGAATTATTCCGGGCTTAAAAGGCATGTCATATGCAGACAGGCTAAAAGAATTGAATCTGTTCAGTCTTGAACAAAGAAGACTACGTGGCGACCTAATCCAAGCATTCAAAATTCTAAAAGGTATTGACAGTGTCGACCCAAGGGACTTTTTCAGCCTGAAAAAAGAAACAAGGACCAGGGGTCACAAATGGAGTTTAGAAAAAGGGGCATTCAGAACAGAAAATAGGAGACACTTTTTTACACAGAGAATTGTGAGGGTCTGGAATCAACTCCCCAGTAATGTTGTTGAAGCTGACACCCTGGGATCCTTCAAGAAGCTGCTTGATGAGATTTTGGGATCAATAAGCTACTAACAACCAAACGAGCAAGATGGGCCGAATGGCCTCCTCTCGTTTGTAAACTTTCTTATGTTCTTATGTTCTTATGCGGCGCTTATCGAGAAGATTGGCATCAGAAATGCACCCCAACTACCAACAGGACCCGTGATGACGCCCAGTAAAGCACGGGCACAGAAGATAACAATGAAGGACAACTTGGAAGGATAGCTTGTTGCCTTTGAACAGCTAGCTATTGCCGCATCATGGCCTCAGGAATACTGGGATAGCCAGCTGAGCTCCTGTTTAATTGGGGAAGCTCAAGCACCCTACCAGGTCATGATCAACAAAGAAGCCAGCCAGTATGAGCTGGTCAAATAAGCCATCCTCCGGCATCTTCACATCACTGGGAAACGCATCCTGTGCATTTCAAGGAGTACCTGCGGAGACCAGAGACCCGTCCCAGGGTGGTTGCCCAGTGTTTGTGCAACCCAAAACCTGGATACGGTGCCACAATCCGGACACCCTGGAAGCAGCAATCTGACTGGCGGAGAACTTGGAGACTACCTGATCTCCTCGCCGATCAGCATACTGACCCCTCTGTCACCGCGAAGCAGCAGGTTCCACCTCCACCATAAACTCTCATCCTGCGGGAATCCAGACCGCCTGGATCACTGACCCAATGGGCATCCCAACCTCCCTACCATGGAGGCAATGGCTATCCCCCACCTGGGATAGACTCAATGCCACTGACCCGCAGCAGAACAGATATGAAACCCTAGTGCCTTCTGCCACTCCTATCCATCCCAGATGTCATCCCATGGGACATACCACTCGGCTGTGCTCCCCAGCAATAAAATGCATTGTGTAGGCATGTTATTTGGCATCGGAAGCAGGTAAGTGATGGGGAAATGGTTGGGAGGAGACTTAATTTGGACAGCTCTCTTAAGCAGTGTGTCATGGCAGCCACAAGGCCAGGTGGTAATCTTCTGTATCCATGGAGTCACGGCAGCATACAACACACTAAAAGCATGCATATTGGTAAGACTGATGCAGCTTCACCTCATAGTGGGAGGGGTGCAAAGGCTGCTACATCCAGTAAGTGCACTGGCCACAGTATAAACAATGAATTAAAAATACAGTCCCTACTGAATGAAGTATCAAAATATGTAGCCACATGCCCAGACTGCCAGCAAGTGTGCCCCACCCCATTGGTCCCATTACCAATCATTTCCACTCCCTTTCAGTGCATTGCATGTTAGTGGTGGTAGATTATGCATTGCGGTACCTGGAGGCAATTCTATTGAGGTCCACTATTGCAGCTGCAATAACCAAGGAACTATTGCAGATTATGTTGAAGGTAGGGATCCCAAAAGAGATAATGGCTGATAATGGAACTAACTTCTTATCTCGAACATTACAACAGGTATAAGTGGAACGTTTTAATCAAACATTAAAGCAGATATTGAGATGGTTTTGTTACCAAGAGCAGAAACATTGAAAGAATTCGAAACGTTCAACCTGGAGACAAGGTAATGCTGCTCCTTTCCTCCTCAGAATCGAAATTAAGTGCTAAATGGCAGAGGCCATATTAAGTGATTCAGGCTATAGGAATGGTGAATTACAAAATTAGATCACCATAATGAACGTGAAATTTATCATGTAAATTTATTAAAGCCCTGGCAGGTGAGTGAGGTCTTATTTATAGCCCCTATCCAGAGACTCCTAGCACTAAAATCAATTTGATGGGGAAACAATTGGTTCCAGATCAGTAAAGAGATCTGTGTAGGTTAATTGAGGAGTTCAAGGATGTTTTTTCTGATGTGCCCGGCAGAACTAATCATGTTGAATATGATGTTATCATTCCCCCAGGTACCACGGTTTGAGAGAAACCTTACTGGATCCTGGAAAGTCGTCCAACTGTCATTAGCAAAGATGTGTGGGCAATGCTCAAATTTGGGGTGACTGATCCTTCCAAGAGCGAGTGGTGCAGTCTGATTGTGATAGTCACCAGAAAGGACGGAACCAACCGCTTCTGCATTGATTTCCGTAAGGTAAATGCTATGGCCAATTTCGATGCCTACCCCATGCTTTGGGTCGATGAGATTCTCGACAGACTGGGAATGGCAAAGTTCATCTTGAATTTGGACTTGACGAAGGGATACTGGCAGATCCCCTTAACCCGCAGATCACGTGAAAACTGCATTTTCAACCCCTGATGGTCTGCTTCATTTCATAGCCAAGCCATTTGGGTTAAATGGTGCACCTGCTGCCTTTCAGAGACTAATGGACCAGGTCGTACACCCACATTGTGAATATGCAGCAGTGTATATGGATAATGTAGAGATTTACAGTTCCACGTGGCTAGTGCATCTGGCTAGGCTCACGGCTGTCCTGTAGTCTCTGAGGGTAGCCCGGCTGACAGCCAACTTGGCTTGGCCAACTTGACAATATCTGGGCTTTATTATGGGACATGGGCAGATAAAACCTGTCACCACCAGTCCAGGATTTGATGGACGTAGCAATCCCAAAAAAGTCCCTGATAAGGTCTCTGATGTGGTTGGCCGGTTATTACCGATGATTCATCCCTGAGTATGCCACAATGGTCAACCCTCTAGTGAACCTCACTAAAAAGAGTGCACCAAATTCAATTAAATGGACAGGAGAATGTCAGGGGGGCATTTGATATCATTAAGCAAAGACTCCAAGCCCCCACTTTTATCACATAAGATTTTGATAAGGACTTCATTCTCCACACAGATGTTTTGGATGTTGGTTTGGGGGCAGTCTTGTCCCAGCAGATCTACGGAGTAGAACACCCCATCTCATATATATAATTAAAAAGATGCTCCCTCGTTAACATAAACACTCCGTCATAGAGAAGGAATGTCTGGCCATTAAATGGGCCACTCAGAAGTTATGCTACTACCTATTGGGACAGTCATTCAATTGTCGTGCATATTTACATTGTATATCTAGGATTTATGTCACAACTGTGTCCTTGCCAATTGCCATTAAAGAAAATACCCATTATAGCTCATAATATAATTATTAACCATAATTAACACAACATTCTTAAAGGAAGAAGAATAAAGGTTAGGCTTCATAGTTAAAAATATATGTATAAAGAAGAAACTAAATAAAACATTCAAGGAAAAGTAATGCATTGTTAAATACTAGATGTGCTCTCTGGTCATGTAGTTCTGCATTGGTAAAGCAGTCTTTATTAGCTCATCACGCAATGTTCGGTTCAGTCATGCATTATGTATACATGTGCTAGCTTTCAAGTGGTTAAGTACACATGTACAATGTTCCAGCATCTAGCTAAATAGACGCACATTGCGTATTGTGATGATATCAATAGCATGGCTTCAGTTTAGTTACTTGTAAACACAAAATATAAGTTTGATACTTATTCTGTTGGTGCAATGTTTAAAACAAAGTCTTCTTAACATGGTTGTCCTCTCTGTGGAAGTTAGTTGTGCAGCAGCACAGTGCAGTATCTCCGTGAAGGCTTTAGGCAAAAGCTTTCTTTGTTCTGGAGGGAGCCCATCTTCTCCTGGACAACTTTGAAGATTAAATCATTGCTTCTTCGTTGAAGAACTTTGGATTTTAATGAGTTGAGAGCAATGAGATTGAAGAGAGAAAGAGTGAATCCAGAGAAAGCGAAAATTCTTATTTTGAGTTTAAATAACATGATGTATAGACATTCCCTTATACTGTAAACAAGTCCTTGTCGGTCCTTCCATTGGTTCACATATTTGATAGATAGTTGCGTGTCACACAAAAAGGGTGTGTTAGAAATGTATGAATGATTTTACATTTATCATTTCAACCTCCTATTCAATATAACTTTAGTTACATTCATTAGAGAAGCATACAAATTTCAGTTTCATTCTCTATACAAAATTATGATTACAAGCATATAAAACACATCATAATACAATCAAAGGACAATATTCAAAATAGTTATTAGTTTATAATATTCCTTTAAAACTCAATAAATACTTCAGGTTTATTGAGAAACTTACTTAAAATAGCTATTAAACTTGTGTCCACAAGTTATATAATTAAAAATGATTCTTGAAGCATTTTAACTAACCTTTAACACAATAATGGTACGACTGCATAGTCGCTGTAGCTTGGCTTAATAAGTTTTATGACACCTTAGGAGACCAGACAATCAGATAACATTTTGGAAGGTGAGCTTCAAAGAGTTAACACAGATTTTGGCCTGTGTCTTGGTCTAATCAACAAGCTTTTTAGTAGATCTGGGTAAGAATGTTCTGGAATTGATGTTAGCAACCATTCACACAGCATGCCACACAGACAATAGTCTGAATTAAATATGTGGGAAATGGTTATACTGAAATGAATGTAACCATGAATTCCTTGACACAATTTCGTCACTGACCACCCCCAATTCAAATGGTTATGCACGATGAAGGGTATCGATGCCTGAATAAATCAGTGGTATCTACCTTTATATATTTTATAACACACTGTGCAGGGAAAGATTACCAAACTGTGGATTGCTTTTCCTGGGAGGGGGGTGTAATGGGTAAAGTAGATTCAGATGCGCACTTAAGCGATGGTATATGTGACATAGAGCAAATTAATCCAAGTCAACAATCTCCCTCCCGACCTGTGGAGGCGCTCTGTAACAGGAACAGTGTGGATGGTTTGGCAGTTCATTCCAGGGTCATTCGGAAGCTAGCTATACAGGAAGGGGATGGAGCCACAATAGCAGAAGTCATTGCCTTAATGTGGTAGGCGATCAGTCACGGATTGGAGGATACATTATTGGCCACATGGAAAGAGGGTGTGACTGAGGGTATTTAGAGAAGTGGCAGAGCTATCTGTTCCTTCGTTGTGGTTACTGAAAGGACCCTTTTAGGAAACGGAAGTAATTACACTATGTAACACAATTTTTGTTCCTGGGTAGTAAGTGTTATTTCCTAATTGCTTATGCCTCAAAAGTATGGAAAATGGCTATTACTCCCCACAAACTTTGCTTTTGTGACCAGGACAGTGATATTTTGAAATTTACCTATTTCCAATGAGAAAACGGTCTTTTCGTTCACATAAAGTCAGAAAAAAACAATATATGAATCCAAATTAACATGTATTTATACTAAAGTAATACAAAAATGACTACAAAAGATTTAGAAGTGAGTAGTTTTTTGGGATTTACAATTATACTGTAAATCACTTTCACGAATCTACCCCCAAATTTAGTCTCCCATCATGTTCTCGTTATACTGTCCTTGGTAGCGGCATTCAAAGTCCAGTATATCCTGGTGGAAGCGCTCGCCTTGCTCCTCCGAGTACGGTCCCATGTTCTCCTTGAATTTATCAAGATGAGCATCAAGGATATAGACTTTGAGGGACATCCTACAGCCCATTGTGCCGTAGATCTTCACCAGCTCCACATAGTTTTCGGCCTTGTGATTGCCCAGGAAGCCCCGAACCACTGCGACAAAGCTGTTCCAAGCCGCTTTCTCCTTACTAGTGAGCTTCTTGGGGAATTCATTGCACTCCAGGATCTTCTTTATCTGTGGTCCGACGAAGACACCGGCTTTGACCTTTGCCTCAGACAGCTTAGGGAAAAAGTCTTGAAGGTACTTGAAGGCTGCCGACTCCATATCTAGAGCTCTGACAAATTGTTTCATAAGGCCCAATTTGATGTGCAGTGGTGGCATCAGCACCTTCCGGGGGTCCACCAGTGGCTCCCACTTGACATTGTTCCTCCCCACAGAGAACTCGGTCCGCTGTGGCCAGTCTGGAATGTTCTGGAAAATAGGTAAATTTCAAAATATCACTGTCCTGGTCACAAAAGCAAAGTTTGTGGAGAATAATAGCCATTTTCTATACTTTTGAGGCATAAGCAATTAGGAAACAACACTTACTACCCAGGAACCAAAAAAACCAAAAAATATGTTACACTGTGTTATGGTGAGTGTTTCACATTTTGTTTGTTTGATTGTGCTAACTGTTTGTCTTTTGTCACTGTTAGATGGCTAAGGCAAACCTGGAGCTGTCGTTACTAGCCAGCACCAAAGCCCAGACTACACTGCATGACTGTTTCATGAACTGTCTGGAGAAGTGATTGTGTCTGTGTTTGGTGTTACAAAGTGTCTTATTATTTTGTGACTAAAACCCTTGTTTTGTACTAAGCGATACACATGGAAGCGACACCGTGGGAGAAGTACAGAGATGGAAAAGTACAGAGCTGTTAGAAGCAGTTTGAAAGCAAGTTGACAGCTGCAGAAGCTAAACTAAACTTCCAAAAAAATTTAACATGGTCTTCAAGGCAGTAATCTGTCACACCTGCATGATGTGGAAAATCCAAGAAAACTCAGTAGAGCTAAACCAACTGTATGTAAAGTGCCGCACGATCCAGGACTTAAACTAGTAAGTATGCTAGAAATAGAGCTGCAAGAAATGGGACAGCAACATGATCTTGAGGCGCTGGCACACCCACAATTCATGGAAGTCTTCACCCCTAACAGACTGAAAGCCACCAGGGAGATAGAAGAAGGTCAAAACAGCTGGGTTCAGGTAGATAGAAGCAGGGAAAAAAAAGAATCTTCTTCAGACAAAACCATTTCAAAATTTAGATGATCAAAACCAACATCAAGAGAATGAAAATAACATGATCCAGGACCTTATTAACAGTGGAGGCCAGACAGTAAAAAGAAGGGAGGTCATGACTATGTTGTATGTAGTGTATTATTGTTGGTGTTTATGTATAAAGTACACAGGATATAAATATGGGTTATGAGCACGAGTGTTATAAAGTGTAATTTGTATTTAGATACAAGGATGGCACAACTCACGCCACATGCATATTTAAGTGGGTATTGATATGTGAGCACGGGAGTACACAGGTTAGTTCACGTGCCGGGATTCAAGTGAATAATTATTGGTAATGGAAGCTAAGCACAATTGTATATATAGATGCACGAAGCACTCATTCCGGGTTGTGTGTTCGGGAAGTGGAGAACGGGTGAGAGATAGAGGAGAGTTAATTTAAAATAATAACTATTGTTACAGCATGCTGGAAGTGCCAGCATGGTACTTGTTTGTTGGGTTAGTCCACGCCTGTTTTGTCTGTCTGTTTGTTTGGCCAACGTGCCCTTTATTTTCTGTGTTGTGTGTTTTGTTTAAATCTTTTGTTTGTTTTTATCATTTAATAAATATACTGAGCACCACGGCTCAGTTTTCACCAGCCAGTCCTTATTTTGGAGTATGTTCTTCCAGGTCTGATGTCACCATTACAGTCATCCTGTTCACACTCCATATTGAGAAACACAGTAAATTCAGTTCACAGTTTGGACCCCCTTTGTGACAATATCTTGCTCGTGTCACGTGTGGGTAGCCGCTGATTAAGCATACAGAGAGACACAATGAAGGTGGAGTTGAAATCGCCAGCACAGGCTTGCAAGATTTATTAACAACAGAAAGAAAGTAAATAAAGGTGGTCATGTGACATTACCAACGATGGTAAAGATGGTGTGCGCTATTCCCTAATACTAGCAGGGCCATCGGTGGTTTTGCTTCTGATCCTGGGTCACTCTCACGGCAATCAGGTTTAGACAGCCAGGTCTTCATGTCTGGGAAGTGTGGACAATGTTCAGCCCATTGTCCTTGGCTTTGCAGCAGCCCCGAGCCATCGCCCGCAGATGTTTTTGAACTGACGAACACTCGGTCAAGACCCGTCCACCTACTGATTGAGGACCAGCACAGCCAATCACTTGCTGCCCTTCCCCTCAACCAAACTTAGTAGGCAGCAAGTCTCAATCAAGCTCTCGTCTGTAAACAATAATTTAATTACACAAATCAACTTCAAAAAAACACAATAAACCCATTACCGCATACAAATTACCCCAACTATTATTACCCATTGTGCAAGGCAATCACACTGCCACACCCTTACTACAACAATGTGCTGCCTTCCAGGAGCTTCTAGAATGAACAGGAGATAACCCGGTAGTAGTCGTCCACAATATTCCACAACAATATTGGAAGAGACAGGCCAAAATCCCTGCAAAACAAATTCGGAAAGCTAGGAAGGAAATTACAAGACAAGACAAAAACTGTGATATTTTCTGGGATACTGGTGGCAGCTTGCAAAGGAGCATATGGACAGCTGGAAATAATTAATCTAAATGCATGGCTGAAAATGTGGTGCACATGGGAAGGCTTCACCCATCTTGAATATTGGACCACCTTCTACAACAAGGACTATATAGGCGGAGCAGACTGCACTTAAATAAAAAGGGAACCAATCAACTCTGAGAAAAGATCCTCAAGGAGGTTCAGAAGCATTTAAACTAGAAAGGGGGGAGGAATCAGCAAAAAAGCAGAAGGGAGACCACATCAAAACAAGGGCAACAACTCTGGTAAGCCATTAAATGTATTTATCTAAATGCTAGATGTATTAAAAACAAAATGTTAGAACTTGAAGCTACTGCACTAACAAGTAACTATGATGTGATAGGTGTTACAGAAGCTTGGTTGTCTGAGAGTGATGGACACTGTATAATATTTGTGTGTATACACTACATAGGAAACACAGGCAAGACAGAAGAGGCAGACGGGTAGCGCTATACATAAGAAACAGTCTTGAAGCCCAAGTGTTAAATCTGGACGAGGAATACAACGCCAAATCAATATGGGTCAGAATAATGGACAAAAATTAAAAGGGCATAATAATAAGGGCAAGCTGCAGACCTCCAAATTCAGACACCGAGCAAAGTAATGAGCTTTGCCATGACATTAAAAATGTGTGTAGCAAAGGAAAAGCCATACTAATGGGGGATTTCAACTTCCCCCATATAAAATGGGAAAACCTGGTGGGGAGCACGACAGATGAAATTGAAATGGTATAAATGACAAATGACTGCTTCCTAACACAATTTGTCAAGGCACTGACTAGAGGGAGGCATGCCTTGATTTTGTCTTTTCAAATAAAGAAGACAGAATAATGAAAACAGTGGTCAGAGAACCATTGGCAAACTCAGATCGCAACATGACCTTATTTGAAGTGCTTTTTAAAACCAAATGTAAAGCCAAGGTTTACAATTTTACAAAGACAAACTATGAAGGAATTAAACAAAGACTAACATAACATTGGAGGAAGTTAGAAAGGCCAAGAGAGAAATAGAAGTGAGCACTGCCAAGGGGGCTAAAACCAATTTCAAAAACCAAATGGCAAAATCATAGATGAAGAGAAAAAAATAGCAAATATATTAAATTATTACTTTTCACATGTTTTTACAAAGGAGGATATGTGTTAAATGGACTAGGTTGTTAAATGGACTATAAGTTATTTATAAACCACAAATGCAACAGACTCTTGACACAGGGGTTGTACCAATAGACTGAAGAACTGCAAACTTAATACTGATCCACAAAACCGAACCAGGTAACTACAGACCCATAAGCCTGACTTCTATTATATGTAAACTTACAGAAATTATAATAAGATCCAAAATGGGAAACTACCTATATGGTAACAGTATCCTGGGAAACAGTCAGCGATGGTTTTAGGAAAGGAAGATCATGTCTAAATAACCTGCTTTTAAGGATGCAACATCGATAATGGATACTTGCAAAGCTTTTGACAAAGTCCTGTATAAAAGATTAATTCTCAAACTGAACACAGTAGGGATTCAAGGAATGCATGCACATGGATTAGGGAGTGGTTAACATGTAAAAAACAGAAAGTACTAGTTAGAAGAGAAACCTTAAAATGGAGCGAAGTAACCAGTGGAGTACCACAGGGACCACAGGTATTAGGTCCTCTGCTCTTCCTAATCTACATTAATGACTTAGTGTCGTCAGGTGCAAGTGCTGTGGTGAAACACAATGATTGCCCAGACAGTATTTCTCCCAAAAGAGAATCTGTATTTATTAAAACCCAGAAGAGTCCTCCCCAATACCAGTAATGGTATTGGGGGGTACACGGCAGGCTTGCAGACCCCAAAATAATTATTATTATAATAATAATAATAGTCCAATGGACTTGCTCTGTCCCACGTGCTCCGTTCTGGGGACTGTGGTGCAAGAAGACGTGATGCTGCGAAGGGAAGTGCTCTGGGGTGATTGCTGGCTCTATAGCAACAGCTCCGGGGTGCTCAATCTTCCTCTGCAACACTGAAACACACATACGTACAAAACTACAGGCTCCAGCCATCAGGTTATGTTTGATCAGCACAAGGCAGCGTACAGATGTAGCTCCTTCCTCTTTCTACCCATGACCTCCTCCCTGCAATCAAACCATCGCCATGGTTTCTCCAATAGAGGGCCATAACCACAGCTGATTGCAATGGAGTAGTTTTGGGTACGTGCAACTACGGACTCCCACTTATAGGGACACCTTCCAGTTTCCACCTACTGTCAAGACGGTCCATCTTGGAAGCAGCATACCACCATTCTTACACAATGCCCTTTCTGATCGGGAGGGAGATTTACAACATCGATCCTTTGTCTTTATCACACTTAGATTCTGGTATAGTAAGTAAATTTGCAGATAACACAAAAATAGGAATGGCAAACACCATTGCAGCAGCAAAGGTCATTTAAAATAATCTAGACAACATTCAGAACTGGGCAAACACATGGCAATTTACATTTAATATTGAAAAGTGTAAGGTACATCATGCAGGCAATAAAAATGTGCATTATAAATACCATATGGGAGACATTGAAATTGAAGAAGGAATCTATTAAAAAGATCTAGAAGTTTATGTTGATTCAGAAATGTGTTCATCTAGACAATATTGGGAAGCTATAAAAAAGGCCAACAAAATGCTCAAATATATAATGAAAAGTGTTGAATTTAAATCAAGGGAAGTAATGTTAAAGCTTTACAATGCATTAGCAAGACCTCATCTAGAATGTTGTGTTCAGTTCTGGTCACCTCGCTACAGAAAGGATATTGCTGCTCTAGAAAGAGTGCAAAGAAGAACGATGAGAATTATTCTTGGTTTAAAAGGCATGCCATATGTAGACAGGCTAAAATAATTGAATCTATTCAGTCTTGAACAAAGAAGGCGATCTGATTCAAGTGTTCAGAATTCTAAAAAGTATTGACAATGTCGACCCAGGGAACTTTTTTGACCTAAAAAAAAAAACCCAAGGACCAGGGGTCACAAATGGACGTTAGATAAAGGGGCATTCATAACCAAAAATAGGAGGCACTTTCTTACACAGAGAATTGTGGGAGTCTGTAACCAACTCCCCAGTAATGTTGATGAAGTTGACACCCTGGGATCCTTCAAGATGCTGCTTGATGAGATTTTGGGAGCAATAAGCTACTAACAACCAAACGAGCAAGGTGGGCCGAATGGTCTCCTCTCGTTTGTAAACTTTCTTATCTTCTTCTTATGTTCTTATGAAAGTCTACCTCAAATTCACCCTCCTCTGTTCCTGTAGAGGAGTCTAGCTGTGCGAACATTTCAGAAGGCGGCCCAGGCAGTAACACAGTTATAATTGTTCACTGAGCTGCATAACAATCTCAGATACCGTAGCTTTAGTGGCTGAAGATAGGAGTGTCAATGCTTCTGCCGTATTGAAGCCAGCTGCAAGGATGTCACTTGAGGAGGAGAGGAAGGGGGCGGAGTTGATGTTATGTCACACTTTGGCTTAAAGTTCCCCCGATTGGCCAGAATGTCTCATGGGGGAGTGTTTCACTCCTGACTTCGATCTAATGGAAGTTGTGGGGGAAGATGTCAACAAACATTTTATATATTTAGTGGAGGCTCCAGACGGAGATATAGGAGCTCCACATTTCCTACAAACCATAGTAGCACAGCTGCTACCACAGTAATTCATAATAAATGCTTTCCAAAGGAGATTACTGATTATCCAACGCTGTTTGTCCTGATTACACAGCCAGTCTCCATGTCTGTCTCCAGTGACCCAGAACAGTCAGAACAGCCGCTCTCTGGATAAGTAATGCGGCGTGCAAAGCAGAAAGCCACTGGCAAGAAGATTCTCCTCCAACAGATAATATGAGAGCTTGCTCAGCAAACAAATACTTATATCGCTTCTGCACCCCAAATGCTTTGATGGACCAGCACAGAAGGCAAGCGGGTATACCTTCAACATGAATTTCGATTTAGAAATCAAAGAAAATGAAAGAATGTTAATAATAGTAAACACAACTATTTCCACGCTTCCTAGTTTTACAAAACAAGAAAAAGTACAGGACATCTGACCTTTCTGCTTCATTTCCCTTTATACTATCGAGTGATTGTGATGATATGATGCATGGATATAAAAGACCTTCTTCTGGGAGAAAAGGGTGGTTTGTCCATGTATTTTTTTTTTCCTAGCCCGACAGTAGAAAGATTCCAATGTTGTGTGGAGTTGTCACAAAGACGGCTGGAGTGGGGGATGTCAGACCAGAACCAGGAACCAGGAAATAAACAGAGAGATGGAGTTTTGGGGAAGCTGAGCACTTCCTTGCGCTCAGCATTTAATAAATGAACAGACAGTAAATAAAAAGGTTGTAACAAAAACAACAAACGGCACGTGAGGCCAAAATAAACAGACAAACAAAACTGACTAACACTTAAACAAACAGTGGACTAACAGACAAACATGGTGAGTCAAAACAACAATTATATATTTTACTTTGTTTAGTTTTCTCATTTTTAATTATCTCCTCTCCACACCAGTTCTCCAATCACCAAACACACAACCCCGAGTGAGTGAAAAAATGTAGCTTTTATGCAGCTGTACTGAGACTCGACTGCTAATCAATCATTCAATTGGAGTCTCGGTACAACTGCATGTGAATTAATAAAAGTGCAATTCCCCGTGCTCAAATGTAAAATATACATTTTAAACACTTGTACTCGCAACACTTATTTATATCCTGTGTATTTTATACATAAACACCAACATTAAACACACTACATACAACAGAAATCACTTATAAACATAAATGGATGGGATACTCTGCCACAGAAGTCCAGAAGAACTGGTAAGAAATATATATATATATATATATATATATATATATATATATATATATATATATATATATATATATATATATGATATTGATTACACCGTGTAACAATTTTTTTTTTTTTTTCCTGGGTAGTAAGTGTTATTTCCTAATTGCTTATGCCTCAAAAGTATAGAAAATGGCTATTATTCCCCACAAACTTTGCTTTTGTGACCAGGACAGTGATATTTCAAAATATCACTATTTCCAATGGGAAAACGGGCAAATGTGTGTCTTTTCGTTCACATAAAGTTAGAAAAAAACAACATATGTAAATACAGTATAATCGTAAATCTCAAAAAACTACTCAACTCTAAATCTTTTGTAGTCATTTTTGTATTACTTTAGTATAAATACATGTTAATTTGGATTCATATGTTGTTTTTTTCTGACTTTATGTGAACGAAAAGACACAAAAGCTCCCGTTTTCTCATTGGAAATAGTGATATTTTGAAATATCACTGTCCTGGTCACAAAAGCAAAGTTTGTGGGGAATAATAGCCATTTTCTATACTTTTGAGGCATAAGCAATTAGGAAATAACACTTACTACCCAGGAACAAAAAAAAAAATAATAATTGTTACACGGTGTAATTCATCTATAGTCCTAATTAATAAAGGTCGTTCATCCTCCCACCATATAATGATAATATTCAGAAGGATTATTTGGTTACCTGTTACTCATCGATTAATTCTCAGAGTTCAACACATTCTCGGCCACCTGAATGTAATCGACAATTCTCTTTCACATTTCCAAATGTAGAGATTCAGAGCATTAGCTCCTGAAGACAACTCATTGCCAACTCAGTTTCCTCCCTTTTCAGACCTGATATTCACCCGCTGCATTCCCTAATTCTGCACGATCAAGAAACAACTCTTCTCAGCATCACTCCCCGCTCAATGCAAATATACTGGTCAACTTGGAATTGCATTCCCTTCATTTTCAATGCCTGTAGTATCATCCTACTAGTATCATCAATATTTCAATTTCCAGCATCCAGTTTTTCTACAAATTCATTTTCGGCATCCCTGCTCTACACTCGGCGACTCACAAATTTCTTTAATCCTGAAAGGGCTTCAATGACCAGAATCTCTTTGTCTCCCTGCTTGCTTACCTATCACCATCAAAGTACTCTCTTGGTGCCTCTCATCCCCTCTTGCTACTCCTCCCAGTTTTTAGACAAACCTTAAAGTCCTTTTCTCTTAGCCTTCTTGGGTTCCTTAGGTGCTCCAGATTCTACATTGCTCTCAAATTCAACCCCCAGATTCACCCCTGTACCTCCAACCTCGCAATTACCTCATCTGATACCTTTTCCTTCCTGCTCAAAAGAAGTAAAACTGTCCAGAATGATTAGGAAACCCTTTCTATTTTGTTTATAAATAAAACTCCCATGTTAGCCCATATGGCCCTTTCTCTCTTATCCATCTCCGTCTTTCTCAGGGCTCATCACCCTCAGACCCGCTATTTATTAGCAAAAAGGGAAAAATAGTCACCCGCCATTCGTTCTTCTTTCACCTTCGCCAGATTCTTTCCCGGTCCAGATTCACAGCTGAGCAGTTTTCCAGTCATTTCTTTAGCATTATAGTAGCTTCTTGCCACAGAGTTCCAGGCTCCCTTATCAAATAGTTAGTTTGTTAGTCGTTCAGTGCTTATCAAATTTACATTAGAACAAATATTATGGATCCTAAAAATGCTTTTAGAAAAATGTACTCTTAAGCGTTATTAGCTGCCCAGAGGAAGGGCAATCGAATCAACCATGGATTCCCAGAGGTTTATTTCCCAAAAATGGGTTTTGTTTTCCTCTCCTGTGTGCTGATGATCATTTGTTAAAGGTTGGCTAAACCTTCAAGTGGGCTATATTTAATACTAATCGCGGTGTTAAGACCGGCATGTTCTTTTTGGGGGTCTCCACCTCATCCATTCGGCCAGGTAGCAATCCCTCAAACCAAGTTAGGTTTGCTGCCAAATGAAAGCATGTATACAAAATAATTCTGTAAAATTGCATACTCTGCATTCTCCACAATAAATAGTTGTTCTAAAACATTTTGTGATTGGTGTTTGTCCAGAACTACTGAAATGTTTTTATCTTCATGGCAGCATATGGAAGCTCTGCTTCCGATATTTAAAGTTGTTCTTTCCCTAATTTAAACAGGTACATTTAAATATCCCCTCCCCTAAATCACTAGGACTGCCGTAATTTGCATTGTCATGGGTAGATCTGTCATCCTAAAAAGTATATTTGTTTGAACTGCAGTCTGTCTCTGGGCCTCTATCCACTCACCAGCCTGCCACATTTGGTGTCAGAAATGAGATAGCGCCACCTAGAGGCTCAGAGACAGACTGCAGTTCAAACAAATATACTTTTATTATAAATAAACACAAAATAAACGTGCACAAGGGCAAAATAAAGGGATCTAAACACAAATAAAGCAATACAAAAACAAAACTTGCAAAATTAAGGTTTCCAGGCTGGGCAATGCCTTCACTGGATTCACAAATACAAAAAATCACAAACACCAACCTGCTTCCTCAGCTCCCTCCTCTCAAATGAGAAGCAGAGGCCTCCTTTTATGTCAGGTGGCTGGGTGCTGATTGATTGTTAATTAACCTAGTCAACTAATCAATCCCAGCCACCTGAACATAACAAACCCAGGCAGGTAGGGGAAATTAACCCCTCTGCCACACAGCCATTTGCCAACCTCATTATCCTCGGTCAAAACCCAACTGAGTGATTAAGGTAACAGGGTGTCAAACATTGAACAAGAGAAGCAGACTTCAGCTCTTTCAGTTTTCGCCTCTATTCCTGCAGTTGCACCAGTTACTTCCAGCTCAACTCTATCATTCGCACCTTCAGTAGAGCCTCCCATCTTCAACATCACCACTGCTTTAGCTTTTGGTTCCTCCTCCCCAACCAACACTAGATGGCATTCAATATCTCTGCAAATTCAGTGCAGTATAATTGAAGGCAAGGACATTAATCTTGTTTCTTTACTAATGGCAACATCAGAGTTCCTAGATCACAGAATAGTGGATTGCAGAGATTTATCAATTACATTAAAATCCAGAGATCCCAGATTACTCAAAAATCTTACATTGGGGGAATTCGTCCTTGCTTTCTCCATATTTAGAGATGTTCTATGCTTATCCTAACCTCAGAGCTGAATTAGACTCCTACGAGTATTATATAGTGGAATTGTCCGTTAGATACGGCGGGACTATGTTCTTCGAATATAATAAAGCGTTCTTGGCAAAAGCAGCAGATAAATTGGCATTGGACAATCATTTACAATTGGACTCAACCAGATCCAGAATTATTTAACCAGATTTCCGGCAGCTTCAGAGCTAACGCATGTGGGGTCTGCGCTTCCATGGGTCACTCAGCTTCCCTAAGGCTGCTATAGCACCTACTTCTAAAGCAGCACCTGATACTACTGCTAATTATTCAGACAGATCCTCCTTTCCCAATCCAGTACAAGGAGGAAGACAAATTTGCAACAACTGAGGATTGCCTTTTTTATTTAGTTTATTTGGAAATATGCCAGTTTCAACTGGAACTTGATCAAGTGAAACCATCAGCTTGCTGTTTATTTCTAAGTGAGTTTGTACAGAAATGAACAACTTCACAGTATATCTAAAACAATTATAACAAATAACTGTTATCTCCTTGAGGCCACATTGTTTTTGTAATCTGCATGTAACATTGTGAAACTTAGCCTTACCTAGGGTTTGAATGAGAGTTATTGTAATACAACAAATGGTCCTAAATATGTAAATACAAAATACCAAAATAAATAAATGTAAAAAAAAACAACAGCCATGAAATTCCCTTTTCTTGTACTAGACAGAGCAAACTTTAGCAAATATATTTCCAATCTTTGATGCAGCTGGTCTTTTTCATTGAAGGAATGTTAAAGAAATCGTACAGCTCCATGCAGTTTGTTCAACCAGTTACCGGAAGCAAACTAAACCAGCTGCTAGGTTCCTAAATGCAGTGTAACAGGCAGTGTGTCGATAAGGCAAACATTTGATGGATTTATTTTTAAGTGATATAAATATGTAGATTTACACTGTTTTTAGAAATGGGAAATTTCACTGGGAACTACATATTACATGGCAGTGGGTACATTTCATGGAAATCATGAAATTTGTGGTAACCATGTGTGGCAGAGTGTTCCACCCCTTTGTTTATTATTTTGATTTATGCATTAATACGATGGCAAAAGCCGGATGATTATTATTATTTGTTATTATTATTAATAATAATAGGTTATTGTTTTTATTTTTAAAAACCTTGTGATGATGCATGTCTGATCAGCTACTGATTACTTAACTAGCTGACAGTCACGCATCCATATTTAATCTGGTGCAGACTATGGCAGAGGGGTAATAAGGTAATTTAATTAATAGCTAGTTAACCAAACGGCCAGAATATAAAAGCCTGCAGCTGTCTACGCTCGAGGTGGAGCGTAAGAGGAGAGATGTAAGTCTGTAAACGGAATATAACAATTGCTAGCGTGCTGGTTTATACAACAGCACAATACTTGTTTTCTTGCTGTTCATTATTTGTTTATTTGTTTGGCCAAAGAGCCTTTTGTTTTGTGTCTTTTGTTGGTTCAAATCTTTTGTTTATGTATTAATAAATATACTGAGAGCCACAGCTCAATTTCCACCGCCAGTCCTTGTTGTGGAGTGTGTTTCTGGTCTGACGTCACCCCTGTGAAGCCATCCTGTTCACATATGATGGAAGAAACGGGATGACAGTGCCTTCAAGTGTCAGACCAGAAGTACGGCCGGTGAATTTTTTTTTTCAGCAACAGAAGCAGTTTTTTTTGGTTTGGGGAAAAATAAATAAATAAATAGATAAAGTGGAGCAGTACATGGAGAGGTGGCAAGCTCATCAGATGGAGTTAAAGGAAGGAGGGGCTACATGGTGCTTCGCCTGTCTGGAGTATGATATATCCCTGATATGTGCCCATATGTAGACCCCCCTCTTTGTGCAGGCCTTCGATCGGGGTGAGGTGGAGACCATGGAGGAGTGGATCTGCCTGGAGGCCGTTCCATTGCCGCAGACGGGTTAGGAAACCTGCCTCACCTGCCTCAAAGGGGAGGAGTGATGCTTTGCCGTCGGCGAGGTCGGTCACAAGTCACCTACCCAACCCCCTCCATGTCAGTTGGTGGAACTGCCAGTGCCGAAGAAGGGAAGGAGTGGCGGTGCCAAGAAGCTGGCAAAGAAGCCGATGCGTCCACATCCTGAGGGGCCGGAGCACGAACGTCCACAGCCCAAGAGGGAGCACACCGAACATCCGCAGCCCAAGAAAGGGAAGCCCCCAGGTCCACAGGCCAAGATGAGAACAGTGGAGGAAAAGTGTCTGCTGTTCCTTTCTCCACCAGCAGAGGGAGAATGCCTGCTGGTTCCACCTCCACCACCGTGGGAGGACTACCTGTCGCTTCCACCACCACCAGCAGAGGGAGAACACCTGCTGGTTTCATAACCACCCTAAGGAGGAGAGGAGCAAGAGCTGCCTCTGCCTCTATCCCTACCACGCAGGGAAGAGAACCAGGAGCTACTGCACAAAGCCAGCACTACCCCCTGAGCACTATCTTCCCTGCACAGCACAGCATGGACACAAGCACCACTTTCCCGGGATTAAAAGGAGAGCTGCACCAGTCCCCTGCAAGTGAGAGAGAGCCGCACCAGCCCCCTGCAAGTGAGGGAGAGCCGCACCAGTCTCCTGCAACAGGGAGAGACTACACGCTGCTCCCACCTTTGTCGCCAGGAGACTACACTCTGCTCCCATCTTCATTGCCAGGAGACTACACGCTGCTCCCACCTCCAACGCTTCCACTACCAGGAGCAGAGCAGCAGGAGCTGCCTTTGCCTCCGCCCATCCACCAGCAGAGGGTGAATTCCTGCTGGTTCCATCTCCACTGCCATGGGAGGACTGCTTGCAGCTCACCTCACCCAGCAGAGGATGAATTCCTGCTGGTTCCGCCTCCACCGATTCCATCACCAGGAGCAGAGCAGCAGGAGCTGCCATTGCCTCCAACACCTCCACTAGCAAAGGGTGAATTTCTGGAAAGGGAGAAGTGGAGATCCCGCTGCCGCCTCTATGGCCAGGGGCTCCCCTCCCAAGTTCACCTCTTAAGGGTCCGCTGCTGCTGCCATCACCTCCTGAGGGTCCGTTGCTGCTGCCATCGCCTCCCGAGGGTCCGCTGCTGCTGCCGTCACCTGGAGTTGCCGGCTTTGCTTTGCCTGGGGTTACTGTCAGCCCTGCTTTTCCACAGGAAATACTGTGGCCAGAGCCCAACAAGGGGGAGCTGCCGGCTATGAAGAAGGGGGGATTGGTCAGGAGACCACCTCCCCCCGCAGCAATTTTGCTGCAGGGAATTTGGTGGCTGGAGCCCCATAAGAGGGAGCTGTCGGCTACAGAGAAGGGGGAGAAGGTCAGGAGACCACCCCCACAGATAGCCAGGCAGCGGCCAGGATTGCCTTGGCCGGAGGAGCCGGCCTGTGTACAGTTGGCCTCGCCGCTACAGCTGTTGGGATGGGAGGATGACCTCCCACTGTGGCTGCCACCTTTGGCCTGTTGCTGCCCCTGTTCTTGGGCTGGGACTATAAACCGGAACTTCGGGACTGAGGGGGGAAGTGGCCATTGAGGCCATATGTGCTGAGCACAAGGGGGGGCATGTGTGGCGGAGTGTTCTGCCCCTTTGTTTATAATTTTGATTTATGTATTAATGTGACAGTGGAAGCCGGCCGTTTATTATTATTATTTGTTATTATTATTATGTATTTTTTGGCCGGACGAACGAGACACCGTCTGCCAGGTTATTGTTTTTATTTTAAAAAACCTTGTGAGGATGTGTGACTGATCAGCTACTGATTGATAAACTGGCTGGCAGTCACGCATCCTTATTTAATCTGGTGCAGACTATGGGGGGAGGGAATTTAGTTAATAGCTGGTTAACCCCTCAGCCAGAATATAAAAGCCTGTGGCTGTCTGCACTTAAGGAGGAGCGTAAGAGAAGAGACGTAAGTCTGTAAATGGAATATAACAATTGCTAGCAAGCTGGTTTATACACCAGCACAATACTTGTTTTGTTGCTGTTCATTATTTGTTTATTTGTTTTGCCAACGCGCCTTTTTTTGTGTGTGTTTTGTTGGTTCAAATCTTTTGTTTGTGTATTAATAAATATACAAAGCACCACGGCTCAGTTTTCACCGGCAGTCCTTGTTGTGGAGTGTGTTTCTGGTCTGACGTCACCCCTGCGAAGCCATCCTGCTCACACCATGAAAAAATAAAACACAACCTTACTTATAAGGTAACAACTCACTTTCTGAAACATGCAAATATTAGGGGAGATGTGACGGGGGGCCCACCCCTTATGTGTATTTTATTATGTATGTATTCATTTGTTGTTGGTTTTATTATTATTGTGTTTATGTGCGGCCGGTCAAGCACCATCCGTCTTTTATTGTTTACTGTTTGAGAATGGCGGAAAGCCAGTCTATAATGTGTAGTCAGTGGGGATGGAGTTAAAACCCCTTCCCTAGAACTCTCGTGGGAATGTGACTGGAGCCTTAATAAGGAAATTTAATAATAGGTTGTGATGAGTCAAAGGGGTTTCGGTCTGTGATTCAGCCTCCTGACAGTAGAAGGCATCAAACCAACTCAGGACTTTCCTTACCAAGATCTTGTGACCATGACGAAAGTCATCTTTATGAGGGGAGGCACCTCAATGAGGGACGGAAGTACAAGTATGTAAATTCCAGCCATTGGAGTCAAGTGAATGATGATAACACTTGTCAGTTGGGGATTGGTGTTCCACTGACTACAGAGGCGGGACGTTGCATACTAAAGGAAACGTACTACTGTATTCTGGGTTGGTCCGAAGGTAAAATAGGCAGAGTAATGGGCGAAGGGAGAGAGGAGATTTTGGCAGCGGGGTTTTTGAACTAGTGAGGAGATAGGAGGTGAAATCATTACTAATATATTTTTGTCTTTCTTTGGTTTATGTCCGGGGACGCTGAGAAGGCGATTAAGGACGTTTTTACTACCTGTCTTTGGGATTATTACTCCAGCACCCCCTCCCTCACGTTGTTTTGTTTTCTTTGTTGTTTGTTTTTATTTGTGTAGAGAAAATAATAATAAATCAATTAATTTCTTTACCCACAAATTACTGTATGGACATTCCATTAATGCACTCGCGCCTCACATAGGTAATTAAGGCTCCAGCCTCAAATATAAAAGACCCACTCTCGGCTTAGAAAGCGAAAGAGAAATAAGCAATTTCTACCTATACTGGCTTCGCAACCAGTATACTACTTGATATTGTTTGTTTGTTTGGCCCTTGTGCCCTTTTGTTTGGAGTTTTGTTTAAATCTTTTGTTTTATTATTTAATAAATGTTTTTCAGTTTTGCCCCGTCCTTCTTTGTTTTGTGTTGTTTCTTCCAGGTCCATGATGTCACCGCACCTACAGACTTTAACCACTCTGCCACATATGGTGTCCCGTGTGGGATAAACAACGCCTCCAGGAGCCGGACCAGGAAGGAGTGAAGTGCATTTTTTTATTATTATTTTTGAAAAAAAATATTTAAAAAACTAAGAAAAAAAAGGAAGGCTGGAGCTAGAGAGACATCTGCGGGAAACTGGAGGACCTCTTCGGTAGTCTGGAGGACCAAGGTTGGTGCCTTGCTTGCAGGGTATACAGGCACAGGGTGGTTGTCTGCCCCTTGCAAGAAGAGGAGGAGGAACCAACCCAAGAGAGGAAGGTGGGGAGAAGGAGCAGGAAGAGAAGGGGAAGAGGAAAGCTGCAACAGTAACCACAACAGCAGAAGGAGGAGGTCGGGGATGACGGCTGGGAGGCCTTTGTGAGGAACCTCGCAGCAGAGTTGTGCCCCGGCTGTGGGGAGTATGGGCATATGGTGGCCATCTGCTCCAAGCAGTATGGAGAGGAGGAACTAGCGCCCACGTGGGAGTAGCCTGTGCATTTAGCACCCAGAAGGGGAGAAGTACAAGCGTCCAGCGTCCAGAAGGGGGATCCCATGCATTCAGTGCCCAGAAGGGGAGGCCCATGTATCCAGCACCCAGAAGGGGGGAGCTCGTGCATCCAGCGCCAAGGGGGGAGCCTGTGCATCCAGCACCCAGAAAGAGGGAGCCCGTGCATCCAGCACACAGAAAGAGGGAGCCCGTGTATCCAACACCCAGAAGGGGGGAGTCCGTGCATCCAGCGACCAGACGGGGGGAGCCAGTGTGGCCACAGTCCTGGAAGGGGAGGCCCACAGGTCCAGAACCCATGTCTCCAGCAGTGGCTGAAGGATGCCTGCTGTTCCCGCCTCAATCACCAGAGGGTGAATACCTGCTGGTTCCATCTCCACCGCCTTGGGAGGACTGCTTGCCATTTCCACCTCCACCACCAGTAGAGCTGAAGCTATCTCCACCATCCGAGGGAGAGGAGCTGCAGTTGAGTTTGCCATCACTTGGGGATGCCTGCCTCGCTCCACCCAAGGATGCCTGCCTTGCTCTGCTCAAGGATGCCTGCCTCGCTCCACCCAAGGATGCCTGCCTTGCTCTGCTCAAGGATGCCTGCCTCGCTCCACCCAAGGATGCCTGCCTCGCTTTGCCTGGGGTTGCCTGCCTTGCTCCACCTGGGGTTGCCTGCTGCTCCACATCACCTGGGGAGCCACCAGTTACAGGGTACGAGGGAGAAGTGGAGCTCCCGCTACCGCCTCCATGGCCAGGGATATCCTCCTGAGTTCGCCTCCTGAGGGTCCACTGCTGGCGTCGCTTCCCAAGGGTTCGCTGGTGCAGTCGATGCATGAGGGTCTGCTGCTGAGTAGCAGGAGCTGCCTCTGCACTCCACCGGCAAGAGCAGAGCAGCAATACTACTTTTTAGTATTTATTTGTTTGGCCCTTGTGCTCTTTTTTGGTGTTTTGTTTAAATCTTTTGTTTTATTATTTAATAATAAGCTGTTGCACTTCAGTTTTGCCCCATCCTTTGTTTTTTCTTCCTGGTCCGTAACGTCACCACACTTACGAACTGCAACCACTCTGCCACATATGCCACTCTGATACTACGGAGCTGATATATCTCAGTTATCTTAAATAACATATCCTTTCTTGTGGTTTAGCATGAGCGTGGATTTCATTTTCTGTTTAATGTAGCACATCTATTTTCTCTTAGTTCGACTGGAACTACAATGTGCACCATTGAGCTGTCCGCTGTGCAGCACTCAGCCCCAGCAAGTGGAAGAAATACTGCATTGCACTATGTGCTATTGCTGATTGATTTATTGCTCACAGACACTCGGGACAGAGAGTGAGGCCACATGGGGGTTATAACTTTTGAATTTGAATCACCAAGATGTTATGACTGAAAAAGAAAAGTATTAGCAAAATGATTTTAAACAATAAGAAAAATACAAAGCTGTGCTATTTCATACAAGTAATGATAATAATGTCAGGAATCAGAGGTTAGTTTAGAAGTGGGGTTAGTGAGACTAGACTGTGAAAAGGCATACAAACACACTTACAGTAAATTCTTTGAAAGACATTCTTGAGGTTGTAAACATGTTGTATGGAGTTTAGGTACTATGAATCATAGTTGACAAGGGGGCAGTTGGATACAAATGAAGCCCATGCAGGTGCCACTTTCAGTTGTATCAGAAGAACATATGGAACATGTTTAATGGCATTTCATAACCAAATGTCATGTGCAGCCGACCAGACTGAAGAAGAAGCCATTAATGTTGAGGGGCCTTGTGTCAGACATCAAAAAATAGAGTAGTGTTGCTGGCAGTCAGAACACACTGCAATCAAACTGCTGCTCTCAGCAGCCAGCTCTCATTTTGTATGAATAATACAAACAGTGTTACTCAGTAGCCAGCTCTCATTCTGCATGGACAGTATAAACAGTGCTGCTCAGCAGTGTGTGCTTTAAAGCTCAAACACAAAGTAAATACAATTCATCAGAAGAATATCCAAGGTGAGCTGGGACCTCCTTTCTTTCTTTTTTGTTTGTTTTTGTTTAGGCTTAAAAAGAAATGATGAGTAGGAGCTCTTATGCCTGCCAGGTAACTAAACTAAACTAGTTTAGAGTATTAAAATGTTTAGATGGTGAAAATGGCTTTTACATTCATTGCAGCATTAAAATGAAACTCAACAACAAAAACATAAATAACATGTATTTTTTGGATCTGTGGTGCATTGGCTTTTGTGTGAAATGTGTCCCGATTTATAATCATATAACAATTGAATGTTTTCTGTTGCTGCAACTTGAACACAGTATGGGCTGAGAGGGGTACTGTTGCAGAACGCAGACTTGTACAGCGTCGCTGTCACAGGCAGCTCACACCGGGTAGTGTTGCATGCGCAGTTGTTGATACCGAGTTAAGTTCTTACCAGGACATGTTTATAAGCGCATTAACATTAATAATTCTAATAAAAATTATGAATGGATTAATACATAATTAGGTCATCTCAGTGCAAGATTATGTACTACAGTCACCTGCATTTAAAAAGTGCTGTATTAACATGCCCCCTGTAACAACTACCTCTGTTAATAAAGTGATGGAAAGATTTAAAAAGAAAATATAAATTACAGATAATTTACTCAGTTAACTAGCTAAACATACAAAGACCAACCCCAGCCTTAAAACTTAACCCCAAACCTAAATTATGAGTTGCGTGCACACAGCACTACCCTATGTGAGCTCCCTACGAGAGCTACCCTGTGCGAGCCTTCATTCAGCAGCAATATACTCTTGCATGGATTTGAAGCTTAAACAGTGAAAGTAATGCTCAATAGTTTACTGATTGCTCAATAATTTACTCGGGACAGCAGTTCTCAAACTTTTTGGGCCACGCCCCCCATCCTCTTGTCTGTGGTACTTGACACCCAGAGTCCACAAACCACAAAATTCTCGTAGAGCTTCCTCCAGAAATGTCCCAAAACGGCAATTGATTGCAATTCTTTAGCTGCGCCAGAAACTCAGCTACAGTTTCTCCTTCCAATTGGTTCTGTGTATGAAAACTGTATTGCTCGACAATAAAGTTCTTCTTTGGCATATAAAACCACTTCAACACAGTCTTTAGCGCATCAAACCTCATCAGCCGAATTGATTCCATTTTTGTCTGTTTGAAAACTTTTGGTTAGAAAGCTGTTTAGCATACTTCCTATTTCTGCATAAATTGTATTGTTGAATTCTCTTTGTGTCCATTTATAAAACTGGTTTGAGATTGCATAATTTGGCTAGGGGGGGGTCGGATTATAATTATTGGGGGGGGCCCCCCCCCCCCCCCCCTGACGGGGGGGGGGGGGGGGGGGGGGTGTTGCTGTATTATAATGCATTAATAGATTCTGGGGCCATGTCTGTAATAGCAAAATCCACTACGCTAATACCTAGAGCAGTATGTATATCAGCCCTGAGATTCACTACGCTATTACCTAGAGCAGAGCTGTATGTATCTCAGCCCTGAGATTCACTACGATATTACCTAGAGCAGAGCTGTATGTATATCTGCCCTGAGATTCACTACGCTATTACCTAGAGCAGAGCTGTATGTATATCTGCCCTGAGATTCACTACGCTATTACCTAGAGCAGAGCTGTATGTGTATCAGCCCTGAGATTCACTACTATTACCTAGAGCAGAGCTGTATGTATATCTGCCCTGAGATTCACTACGCTATTACCTAGAGCAGAGCTGTATGTATATCTGCCCTGAGAATCCCCTCTTATCCTGCGGTTAATGATGTTCAGACCCAGGCCTTTACAAAGCTGCAGTACCTGCTTCCCGCTCTTATTCACCACACTGTCTAAACTGTTTCACAGTGTTGTAATGGGTGTGTGGTACAAAGAGGTCTGCTGTCCAATCACATGGCTGTTCCCCTTTGTGCTGATTTAGGTGAGTCCTGGCATTGAGATCTCCACACAGCAGCACAGAGCCCAGGGATTGGAAATGGCCAATTTCTGATTGTAAATTTTCAAAACATCCTTTTCAGTGATAGGGGGAGTCAATTGGTCGCGTGTAAACTGCACACAGGAATGTGTCGGATTGGGATTTAAGCTTTTCTCCACTTTGAGACATAAACGTGTCTTTCCTTTTTTAATGGGAGAGACAGTGTTTTTGAGTTCCTCTTTGGACCACACAATGATGCTCCCCAAGTTCCTGAACGTTTAATGTGGGGGCTCTTTAGGGAGGGGGCTATCAGTTCTCTGTATCCATTGGGACAGTGTATAGACACGTCCTCACGACTCCATGTTTCCTATATAATGATGATGTCTATATTATTTATATTCTGTATGAAGTCGGGGTCTGTGCTCTTCATTCCAAAGGTTGATTCCAGCTGCTAATTTTAGATGATGTCATTTTTGGTATTTAGTTGATTGCACATTTGAATGTATACTTGTGATCTAATTTTATCATTCTAATTATTATCAAAAAACTAAAATATTCTTGGTTATTATTCGATATGTAGTAATATTTTTTTTTGTCATTTGGGCTTTTACTATTATATACAAACATGTATATATACACATACATACATACACACACACACATATATATATTAGCTTGGTACAAATGATATTGATCAGTTTTCTTATCTGGTTCAGTTCCGCGGTGGCCGATGGCTGGTGCACCGGGTCGTGGAGATGATGGTGCCGGATGTCGCAGTGGTGTGCCAGGTACACTTTTGGCAGCAAGGGTGCAGCCTTGGGACAGCTCCATGTTGATGCCATGGATGACTCGTTGTGGCATGTCTGCTCTGGGCAGTAGGATGGAGATAACTTTGGCTGATGGTAATTCCTTGGTGGCTTTAGCTGCTACCTGCCTCAGGGCTTTGGCCATATCATCCATGTGCGCTCAGGTCATTGTCCCCAAGTGTTTGGGGTCACTCATTCTTCATCCCGACAGCAACTCCAGGGCTGCCTGTGTTGTTGGGCACGAGATCTTCTTTACCTTTTTATCAGTGAAGAGGCGCTTCTCATTTAGATACTTCCCATTCAAATCATTCAGGATGACAATTTCTGCACCGGCCTGCTGCACCCTGTGTGTCGGTGATGGGAGTGGCAGTGTGTGTGTGTGTGTGTGTGTGTGTGTGTGTGTGTGTGTAGGTGCTGGGGGTGGCAGTGTGTGTGTGTGTCAGTGCAGTGGTGTGTCGGTGCTGTGGCAGTGTGTGTGTCGGTGTTGGGAGTGGCAGTGTGTGTGTCAGTGCTGGGAGTGGCAGTGCTGGGAGTGGCAGTGTGTCGGTACTGGGAATGGCAGTGTGTGTGTGTGTCAGTGCTGGGAGTGGCAGTGTGTTTGTCAGTGCTGGGAGTGGCAGTGTGTGTGTCGGTGCTGGGAATGGCAGTGTGTGTGTGTCAGTGCTGGGAGTGGCAGTGTGTGTGTCGGTACTGGGAATGGCAGTGTGTGTGTGTGTCAGTGCTGGGAGTGGCAGTGTGTGTGTCGGTGCTGGGAGTGGCAGTGTGTGTGTGTGGTGCTGGGAGTGGCAGTGTGTGTGTCGGTGTTGGGAGTGGCAGTGTGTGTGTCGGTACTGGGAGTGGCAGTGTGTGTGTGTGTCAGTGCTGGGAGTGGCAGTGTGTGTGTGGGTGCTGGGAGTGGCAGTGTGTGTGTCGGTGTTGGGAGTGGCAGTGTGTGTGTCAGTGCTGGGAGTGGCAGTGTGTGTGTCGGTGTTGGGAGTGGCAGTGTGTGTGTCGGTACTGGGAATGGCAGTGTGTGTGTGTGTCAGTGCTGGGAGTGGCAGTGTGTGTGTCGGTGTGGGTGTGTTAGTGTGTGTCGGTGCTGGGAGTGGCAGTGTGTGTGTCGGTGTTGGGAGTGGCAGTGTGTGTGTCGGTGCTGGGAGTGGCAGTGTGTGTGTCGGTGCTGGGAGTGGCAGTGTGTGTGTCGGTGCTGGGAGTGGTAGTGTGTGTGTGTCAGTGATGGGAGTGGCAGTGTGTGTGTTGGTGCTGGGAGTGGTAGTGTGTGTTGGTGATGGGAGTGGCAGTGTGTTTGTGTGTCGGTGATGGGAGTGGCAGTGTGTGTGTGTGTGTGTGGGTGTGGAGTGTGTGTGTGTGTGTGTCAGTGCTGGGAGTGGCAGTGTGTGTGTCGGTGTTGGGAATGGCAGTTTGTGTGTGTGGTGTGTGTGTGTGTGTGTGTGTGTGTCAGTGCTGGGAGTGGCAGTGTGTGTGTGTGTGTGTGTGTGTGTTTTGTGTGTGTGTGTGTGTGTCAGTGCTGGGAGTGGCAGTGTGTTTGTCAGTGTTGGGAGTGAGAGTGTGTGTGTAGGTGCTGGGAATGGCAGTGTGTGTGTCGGTGTTGGGAATGGCAGTGTGTGTGTGTGTGTGTGTGTGTGTGTGTGTGTGTGTGTGTAGTGTGTGTGTGTGTGTGTCAGTGCTGGGAATGGCAGTGTGTGTGTCGGTGCTGGGATTGGCAGTGTGTGTGTAGGTGCTGGGAGTGGCAGTGTGTGTGCATAGAACCATTCCTGTACCTGTTTGTTGCTACCCTGTACTACCATTATTCACCGAGTTATGTTTTAAAACAATTTGAGTTTATGAAATGTATTAAAACTGCAGGTACATGTCACTGAAAACCAAACTGTGGATGGTGCGACAACTGAGCTGGCTCCAGCTTATCTGTTATTTACCCCGACTGAGCTGGCTCCAGCTTATTTGTTGATCCTTATTGTGTTACCTCGTAAATACCTGTCCCCCCTGTTTTTGTTGCCCCAACTGAGCTGGCTCCAGCTTATCGGTTGATCTTTTTTGTGTTACCTCGTAAGTACCTGTCCCCCCTCTTGTTGTTGTTGCCCCAATTGAGTTGGCTCCAGCTTATTGGTTGAAAGGGAAACCACCCTGTCTCTTTGTAAAGATATAATTACTGTATTCTAACTCTGTATGGCAGAACACTGCTTGGGCTTCCTAACACTGATGTGTTGAGCTGTTCTCTTTTGCACAAACTAATAAAGCTTTATTTCTCTGAACACCTGGTGCAGTTGGCTCTTTAAAGTTGCGGACCTGAAAAGTTCCACGACATTTTGGCATAGTCAGCAGGATCCTAAATTCCGCCCGGTGGAAATAGTCCTGGGACAAAGAGTCAACCGTCGACGGGGTTCCAACTTAAATACTGGAATCAGGACACCGCGTTCTGGGAATGGGCATGGTCCGCTCTGAGTCTGGCTGAGGGCTCCACCGAGGTGGATAAAGGATCCTGAGAGCAACTGAGAGGTGAGTCAGACGATACTGAGTCTGGGACTCAGTAGGTTAACCTTGGTCTGGGACCAAAAAGATGGAGTACTCCATACTAGGTTTGGAACCTAGTTGTGGTGTGGGACCACAGGAGGTCCGAAGGTTTGGAACCTATTTGTGGTCTGGGACCACAGGACGTCCGAGAGAAAAAAAAAAAAATAAAAAAAGGAAAAAAAAAAGGAATAACATTTTCTTTGAATGGAAAACAAGTATTAATGAAACGAGAACTCAGAATTTGTTTATTAATGATTGTTTAGTTCATGCCTGAGCTGAGCAGGGAGATAACATTTTCTTTGAATGGAAAACAAGTATTAATGAAACGAGAACTCAGAATTTGTTTATTAATGATTGTTTAGTTCATGCCTGAGCTGAGCAGGGAGATAACATTTTCTTTGAATGGAAAACAAATAATAATGAAACAAGAGACTCAGTACTTTAAAGTACCGAGTTATGTTACCAGCATCAGGGAGAAACTGCCTTTATGTTGAAGTACGTTTATGTTTTGTGTTTTTGTCTTGGTATGTTTAACTGTGTGTGAATTTTGAGTAGGCCTATGTGTGTGCATGCGTGTGTGTGCGGAAATGCGTAAACTGTGTTTACGATACGAATTAGCAGAGCGTTTGGCAGCAATTAGACTCTGAGATAGAGACAGAATCTGTTTACAGTTTGAGAATGGGAGCCAGTTTCTGTTTAGGGTTGACTTGTTCGAAAAGAGCTCATTTGTGTTGTTGATTTGTCCAAAAAGAGCTCAATTGTGTGTTTTTTGTTTGTTGTTGATTTTTAATTTGATTTGTGCTCATGTGTGTTGAATTGTCTGTTGATTTGTCCAAAAAGAGCTCATGTGTGTTTAATTTGTTTTGTGCTCATGTGTGTTGATTGTCTGTTGATTTGTCCAAAAAGAGCTCATGTGTGTTTAATTTGATTTGTGCTCATGTTGTTTAATTGATAATTAATTGTTTGTTGTCTTTGTTTTCTCTCTCTCTCTCTCTCTACTTCAATATGATAGCAAAACAGGATGGGGCAGGAACGTAGTAAACAGTTAAACAAATGTCAGGTATATATCCTTACAGGACCACAGAAATGAATATGTGACAGATGGGGTCCTGTTGTATTACAACAAATAGATTTATGGTTTGACAAGGGCGGGTTTTCACTAGAAGGAAGTTTAAGTGTAACTAAATTAGCCAGTGTACGCAGCCAGTTAGAAGGTTAGGAAAAAGAAAAGAAAAAGAGAAAGGGCAGAATAGACTGGGATAGCTTTAGGAAGTGGGAATGAATGGCAGATGGGGACAAAGAGAAACAAGAAAAGGGAAAGACAGACAGGGAGACTCAAGTTATGTTGCAGATGGATCAGAGGAAGTCGAAACAGCGCAGAGAGAGACTCGCTCTCCCTCCATACTCCAGGGTGACCGCGCCTCCGGTAACCGTACCAACTGCACCGCCACTCCTCCTTCCCGAAACAGCAGTGGAAACTAACTACTCCACCAGAAGTGAAGACAGCGCAAAAGAAGCAACTGATCCAAACCCAACAGTGAGAAGATACCCTAAGTGAGGGTAGATGCTAGAAGTTGCCCTGAAAGGGGCAGTACAACACAACAGCAAATACAACCTTAGATGGGGTTATGGGGCTTAAATCAACCATGAAATAAGGAGGGAACTGTAGAGAAAGAAGTTAATAACGAACCAATTAAATTATGCCCTTTACAATTTGATACACATACTAGCCCAACTATAACATTAACAGTAGAAGGGAAAGAGATTATATTTTTAGTAGACACCGGGGCAGCTAGATCAGTAATTAAACACAGTGAGGCAGGACACCTGCAGTTATCAGGAAACACTATACTAACTGTTGCGGCCTCAGGTCAAACCAATAAGGAACAGGTTACTACCAGAGCTAGGGTGCAGTGTAATGATATGTCTGTTGACCATGCGTTTATATGTTCGCATTTGTGCTCAGTAAATTTGTATGGGAGGGATCTGTTAACGGCTCTACGCATCACGATAGAATGTAGTCAGGAAGGCATTATCATTGAAGTGCCATTACTATATCATGGAGAAGCCGATTGGCTGTATGCGTGTATGCGTGGGATCTGTTGCCAGGAATCCTAACCACACAATTGGAACGGCTTGCACGAGAAGTATGCGGCTCACAAACAGACTTTATGCCAGCACCTCGTATGCACTGCACGGCGCTTTTCTCGCATGGCCAACGCAACCTTGAATTTAAAAAAGATTGGTTTACTCCTCCGTGCCCTGTCTATGTTGAATATGTGTCCTCTGAATATTTATACTGGTCAAAGGATTTTTCTGTTCTATCTATCTGTCTGTCAAAAGAACAGAAAGTGTTCTTTTCTACTAAGGGCTCTGCCCCTCATGTATCTCTTGCTAAGCGACCAGCACGAGCCTGGAAAGATTTGGGTCCATGGGTGTTAGCACTAGCTAAATTAGTTGATTGGGTGCCAGCGCCCAGAGGCGAGTACTCTCCCTCCGGTCAAGCATACCGGATGATACAAAGAGGGGCCTGGGAGTGCAGAGGCTGAGGAAGACAGGATGTCATGTTGTTACATGACCCTGAGCTAGCCTGGTTGAAAGACATACCACAGCACCTGTGGCCCACCAGTAAAAATGATTTTGGTCGTATTAAGAATTGCGAACCTCTGGTGGTGACACCCAAAAGCACGCACCGACCCAAATGAAAACAAAACCCCTTGGGACGGGATGCTACTGACGGCATAAAACCACTGTCAGAAGAACTATTCTTAAGTATTAAGATTTTCAAAATAACTATATTAAGTATTTGAAAAGCAAATTGACAAAATTGTGTGCTGAAACTGGGCTGGCCTGGGGAACGGTACTACCTTTGGCTCTGATGTACATGAGGGGATGCCCTCATGCTGCACATGGGTCCCCATGAGGTTTTGACTGGTCGCATTATGTGTATGCCTAATCAGTTGCCCCACACCAGACACCAGTTAACACTTCAAGGCTGTGATGATGAGCTCATGGCATATTGTGTCGCTCTTAACGATGTGCTTAAGAATCTCTTTTCTAGGGTAAGAGTTGCCCTGCCCGACCCAACAGAAGGACCTGGATACAACGTCCACCCCGGCGATTGGGTGGTGATCAAGGACCTTCGAAGGAAGTATTGGCACCAACAGCGCTGGACTGGACCATTCCAAGTATTGCTGACAACTCCCACCGCAATAAAGGTAGCTGAGAGGTCCACGTGGGTCCACGTCAGACACTGCAGGAAGGTACCGCACGATTCAGACCAAGATGTCTCCACTCAAGTTTCTCCTGGGACCAGTCACCATGCTCTTGAGCGTATGTCTCCTCATCCTGCTGCTCCTTGAGTCTCCCAGTACTAAAGCAAAAAGGAACACACTGCACCAGTGGAGTGCTGAACACAATGTAGACCATACAGTAATGCCTGGTGGTCTCTGTTGTGCCACACTACCAGGAACACTTTGAATATCATCGAACTTTGCTATGTTTGTTCTCTAATGACACACTCAGCAGGGGAACCTTTCCCCTTGTACCCAGTAGAAGTGTCAACAAACACCCTTGCACCTGCAATGACTATAGTTACGGCCTCCAGTATGGAAATGACACAACAGAGCTGTGTAAACAATATGGTGGATCTCCACAACAAGAGCCAAAATGTATCCATGAACATTTTTAGAGGAGCCATGAATATTTATACAGGAACTGATTGCAGCACCTCCGACTGTACTGTCAACCATGCTGACTGTTATTCGAAAGCTACTCTGAGTATACTTGTACAACGGTGTAAGCAATTGGTTGGTGGGCTGAATCGAAACACGCCATTAAGTCACACTGTCCCACGAACTGCCTCTTTCTCCAACAACACCCTTTATTGGTGTCGGGGAAACAGGACAAAATGAGTATTTATGGAGGTTTCACACTGTGAAACATATGTGTACTATGTAAAAATGTCAACCACTGACCTGCAGACTAGGCGAGGTAAGACTGATAACCAAGAGGTGGTCCCTCCGATGCTGTTGGACCTTCTTTATTTTGGTGAACAAGACCTCACTGTCCGAGCAGGACCTATAGATATAGGTCCTCGACAGCTTGGCGCAAAAACAATGATTGATTTTATACTCTGCCTAAAGAAACTGTGCACTAGAGCTACTGATTTCGCTTTTAATATGCCCTTGCTTACCAGGGAAGGTGAATGCAATAACAATGAGGAAGATCACTTTGCAGGATTGCAGTTATCTGAGTTGTAATTATATTACAAAAGGAGGGAATGTATGGGAATAATTGCATAGAACCATTCCTGTACCTGTTTGTTGCTACCCTGTACTACATTTATTCACTGAGTTATACGTTTTAAAATATTTTGAGTTTGTGATCTATTAAGTTTATAGAAATAAAATAAATGTATTAAACTCCAGATACATGTTGCTGGGAACCAAACTGTAGGTGGTGGGACAAAAGGAACATGACATTCCACCTAAACTTTGCATTACCACCTACTGAGTTGACTTCTCACTACCTCGTAAATACATGTCCCACCTATTTTTAATTAACCCAACTGAGCTGGCTCCAGCTTATCGGTTGATCTGTATTGTACTACCTTGTAAATACCTATCTCCCTTTTTTTGCTACCCCAACTCAGTTGGCTCTAGCTTATTGGTTGAAAGGGAAACCACCCTGTCTCTCTGTAAAGGTATAATAATTGTATGCTAACTCTGTATGGCAGAACACTGCCCGGGTTTCCTAGCACTGATGTGATATTTTATAATAAATAGATACAAAAATAAAAAGGCACGAGGGCCAAAACAAAGGGATTGAAATACAAAAAGAAAAACAAAAAAGCAAAATGTACAAAATAAAGGTTTCCAGGCTGGGCAATGCCTTCACTGGATTTAGAAAATTGAAAAATCACAACCAACAAAACACCAACCTGCTTCATCAGCTCCCTCCTCCCAAATGAGAAGCAGAGGCCTCCTTTTATGTCAGGTGGCTGGGCGCTGATTGATCGTTAATTAACCTAATCAACTAATCAACCCCAGCCACCTGAACATAATAAACCCAGGCAGGTAGGGGAAATTAACCCCATCCCTGCCAATTTAAAAAGGGCAGAGCTTTTCTCTGCCACACACCTCCCCCCATGTACAACGTACACCGGCCGCAATCGGCCAACTCCCCCCTTCCCCCCACCCTCCCCACCCCCCTCCCCCCAAGAGTCCAATTATGTCCCTTGGGTGGGCTGTTATGGTGGGTGGTGGTGGGCGGGGTTGATATCGGAGCCCCCAAGCCTTCTTTGGTTGAGGGGGCCCCGGATCTCCAAGGTAGTACGGCGATGGTGGCCCGGCTCCCTCTAGTGGCGGAGGCGGTGACGGTGGCCAGGCTCCCTCTAGTGGCAGAGGCGGCGATGGCAGCGGACCCTCGGCAACCCTAGAAAACAAAAAAGAGACACCAGCAGTCCCAAGCGACGTGGAGCAGCAGGCAACCCCAGGTGATGCGAAGCAGCAGGCAACCCCAGGCGATGCGAATGTGTCATCCCTGAGCGGAGCAGGCGTGGCATCCCTGGGCGGTGCAAGGCAGGCATCCTTGGGCGGTGCAAGGCAGGCATCCTTGGGCCATAGCTCCTCCCCTCTGGGCTCTGAGAGCGGCGGCTCCTCCCTCTCTGGCTCTGGGAGCAGCGGCTCCTCTCTCTCTGGCTCTGGGAGCGGCGGCTCCTCCCTCTCTGGCTCTGGGAGTGGCGGCTCCTCACCCCTCTCTGGCTCCGGGAGCGACGGCAGCTCCTCCTCCCTCTCTGGCTCTGGGAGCGGCAGCTCCTCCTCCCTCTTTAGCTCTCGGGAAGGCAGCTCCTCCTCCCTCTCTGGCTCTCGGGACAGCAGCTCCTCCTCCCTCTCTGGCTCTCGGGAAGGTGGCTCACCCCTCTCTGGCTCTCGGGAAGGCGGCTCACCTCTCTTTATTGGAGTGACTGGGGCATCTCCCATGTCTACCGCCAGGTAATTAACCACCATGAGGGCAACCTCTGGGAAGGACGCTGGGTGGTGTTGTTCCTCCCACTGTTCCCACCTCTCCCCATCTCGACGCCATGGCGTGTTGACAACTATGGGGAGATCGTGGACGAGGTCTGCAACCAGTCCCAGATCTCCTGGGACGGTGGTGGTGCTGGAGGTAGTGGGGTGGCCCCTGATGCCCGGGGTGAACACTGCACCTCTTCCTGGGCCTGGCTGTAGGGGCATCCTGCCCAGTTGTGGCCGTCCTCCTCACACCGGCCACACCAGTTTGCCGGTGGCACATCTGGGCAGGACCACCAACAATGGTCCTCCTTCCCGCACCAGGAACACCAAGGGAAGAGGCTAGCCGGGTCCTCCAGCGGTGGCTGCAGCAGCTTACATTTCTTCAGCTGCTGCTTGTCCTGCCTTTGCCGCTGTCTGCTCTTCTTTCCCATGTTTTTTAAAAAAAAAAAAAAATTCTCAAAAATTAAAAAAAAAAAAATACTGCTCTGAGCCTCTAGGTGGCGCTATCCCACTTCTGACACCAAATGTGGCAGGCTGGCGAGTGGATAGAGGCCCAGAGACAGACTTCAGTTAAAAAAAATATACTTTTATTATAAATAGATACAAAAATAAAAAGGCACAAGGGCCAAAACAAAGGGATTGAAACACAAAAAGAAAGACAAAAAAGCAAAATGTACAAAATAAAGGTTTTCAGGCTGGGCAATGCCTTCACTGGATTTAGAAAACTGAAAAATCACAACCAACAAAACACCAACCTCCTTCCTCAGCTCCCTCCTCTGAACGCCTGGTGCAGTTGGCTCTTTTAATTGCGGATCTGAAAAGTTCCACGACAGTGTGTCGGTGCTGGGAGTGGCAGTGTGTGTGTTGGTGCTGGGAGTGGCAGTATGTGTGTGTCGGTGCTGGTTGGGAGGTGGGTTTTGTGCAGTGTCTCCCTCAGTCCCTCTCTGTCTCTTTGCAGGCTCCTCATCTGGCTGGCATGCGCTGTCTTGCTAAGCTCCTCTCTGTCTCCGCAACTCAGTTTTCATGTGCTCCTTGAACTCGATTAACTGCATCTCCAGTACTGACAGGCACTCATCCAGGGCTCTAATGTTGCTGTAGACTGTTGGTGAGGCACGGGAACAGGGAGTTAGGGGTGTTGCTTCGCTCTCTGGGTCAGTGTTTGGAAGATCTTCATCCTACATGCTTTCAGGCTCTGGTTCTTGTTTCTCTGTAGCTGCAAGATCTTTTAGTGTATGGAAGCCGAGTGCAAA
Source organism: Polyodon spathula (assembly GCF_017654505.1). Classification (NCBI taxonomy): domain Eukaryota; kingdom Metazoa; phylum Chordata; class Actinopteri; order Acipenseriformes; family Polyodontidae; genus Polyodon; species Polyodon spathula. Next base: position 42,815,165 of record NC_054540.1, on the reverse strand, counting down.
CTGGTCCAGACTGCTCTCGCTGCCCCTGCACTATGACTGTGCCGTTGTGATACACATTTACAGTGAACATGGTACTGTTTTCATTTTCTTCTTTCACCAAGTTCTGCCTGCCTTTGCCAATCCTTCCCTTTCTAATATTTGGATAGCTCCTGCACAGGGCAGTGTGCCAGGATGTGGGGTGCTGTCTACAAAACAGCAGGTTGTTTTTTATTCTCCTCTTCTTTTCAATGTAGTCTGCTATGAGGGTTTCTGGGGACTCTATCAGAACTTTATTTTTAAATAGTTTCTTAGCCCTATTAGAGCAAATCTCAACTGGGTATTTAACTTCATATCCCTGCTCTGCACTGAGGCTGCTGCTGCTGCTGGGAGGAGTAGCTAGAACTGGTACATTTGTATCAGCCTGGGGGTCCTCTTTGTCTAGCAGCTCAACTGTCATTTTGTTTGAATTTTAATTTTCCCTTTGCAGTTTTTTTGTGTTTGTTTTTAAATGAATTACAGATAATCTGCAGTTTTATATGCTTGTATTAATTAGTTCTGCAGTTTTCTTTGTCTTCTCTTTAGATTAAATGTAAACAAGCTTACCTTGGCTTTCTTCTGTGCCTCTTTCTCATTTTTCCCCTTTTCTCTCTCCTAGATTTTTCCTCTTTCTTGCCTTTTCTGTAAATTCTTGTGATTTTGATGGATTTTCTACTGAAAGTTGTCCTTGTCTTCTCTAGGTATTCATAGAGCTTTATCTTCAATTTTAGATCACAACTCAAACATTTTAATATGCAAACATTGAGAAAGTTAAGATTTTTTTAAGAGCTCGTCTCACTGCTTGTTTTCTTTTTCTTTCTCTCTCTCTCTCTCTCTCTCTCTCTCTCTCTCTCTCTCTCTCTCTCCTTGTAGTGGAGTAATTTTTCTCTGTCTTGGAGAGAGTACAATCGGCATAAGCTACTACTCTTTTGCCCCCTTCATGCAACTGTGAAATGACTGCTCTAATACCAGAATCAATATCTAGCACAAAAGCTTTGCTAGGGTCAGGGTAAGCTAACACAGGTGAAGTTGTAAGTCTAAACTTCAGCTCTTCAAAGGTATCTTGACAAGCATTGTCCCATTCAAATTTAACCCCTTTATTAGTCAGTCTATACAACGGCTCTGCCACTGAAGCAAAATTTGAAATAAACCTCCTATAATATGATGCAAGACCTAGAAAACTCCTGACCTCGGTTACAGTCTTCAAAGTGGGCCACAAATGAATGGTCTCCATTTTGGCCGGGTCAGTAGACACACCTTCAGCCAAAATGACATGTCCCAAATAATTCAACTGAGACCTGAATAAATGGCATTTAGATGGCTTTACTTTGAGCACAGCCTTCTGCAATCTACCAAATACCTCATCAAGGAGATTCAAATGTTCCTGGAATGTTCTCCAAAAGACAACAATATCACCTAAGTAAACTAAGCAAGTAGTCCACTGAAGATCAGTCCAGGTCTCCCCCACTGAACACATTCAGATATTTCCCGAGCATTTCTCTACTTGTTCTAAGCTGAACTACAGTTAGATTTATCTCAGTGATACCTAGGGCTTGCATGAGTTCGTCAAACTCCAGATTTATTGTGTGTCTCTGTACCAATTTTTGCTCCCTCCCCAGTCAAATCTGAATCCCTCAAGCTACTAATCACAGCCTCTTCTGCACCCTCCTCCCAGACTGAGAAAACTCCGAACATGGTCCCTTGCCTTAAAGTTTGTGATTCACGAGTTAAGTTCACTAACGAACAGGCAATTTGCCTCAAACTGACCTCCCTATGCTGCAAGCCTCAAGTACACTGTACTTATCAGTAACACCAGCACAAGGCTCTAACAAGTCTTCAGTTTCTTCAATATTTACAGCACCTTCCACTTTACTAGTAACAAACATTTCCGTTCTGGAAGGGATGACTGTGTCATGCATTACTATCACTTTACATATTTCACCAACCCCTCCCCTGCAGATAAGAGAAATCTGTTTACCGATTACATTATAAGTTTTGTTTGGCACGTCAATCACAGCTCCATACTTAGCAAGAAAGTAAATTCCTACTAATGCACATCACTAGCAACTACAAAGTTCCAGTTTAAGTGCAGGCTGGTAATTTGTATCACTGTAGACCACAGTCCCAATATGGTAAGGCACTGTCCATTCGCTACCTTGACAGTGCCATAGAATGGTTTCAAAGTTACTTGCTGACCTTGGGTAGCGTCCCTCCATACCTTTTCATGTACCATGAAAATCTGGGCACCTGAATCGAGCATAACTTCCCAAAATAAACCAGAAATCGTGCAATTCAAATAAAGCCCACTTCCAAAGGTGCTGGAAGCTATTCTGCTTTTTCCAACTGACTGTGCTCCCGTACATGCTGAGCGTTGTCGTCTGCTGACGAGTATGGGCAATCCCTCTTCAAATGTTTTTGGCATCCACAATTCCAGCAGGCCTTGGCAATGTTTGGTCTTGTTCTCGCCACTCCATAGTAGTTGTTTCTCTGATTTTATGTAGAATCTTGTGATTTGGGCTCCCCAGCTGTCCTCGGTCTCACTGTCTGTCCTGACGCGGCTAATGACTGCTTTTTAGCAAGTTGTTCAATTTCAGTTTGCAACTGAGCAACACTTTCACACAGTGTCTTGACCACTCATTTTAAAACTACAACACTGTCCTGTTCAGGGGGCTTTCATGCTTCTCTTGCTCCGCATATTTTTGATTTGGGTGGAACAGAGTCCTTAATTTCAAGTTCTCTGATCTGTTCCAATTCTCTTGCCAAATTAATGGCATCTTCCAGTGTTTTTGGCTTTCCGCTGCGCAGTTGTACCCGAATTTTACCACTGCCTATGTAAGTAATAAAGTGGTCCAAATCATACTCTGGATATGCTTTTACAACTAGATGGCACACATCATATCCAAAATCTTTGTGCAGGGGCCTCTGCCGCCACTGGTGCAGGGGCCGCTGGTGCAGGGGCTTCCGCGCCACTGGTGCAGGGGCTGCTTGTGCAGGGGCCGCTGGTGCAGGGGCTTCCGTTGCAGGGGCCGGTGATGCAGGGGCCTCTGTCGCCACTGGTGCAGGGGTCTCTGTCGCCGCTGGTGTAGGGTTTCCATACATTTTTTCTTTTGTCCAAGATTGTTGTTGGTGTCAATTATGATATAATTATAATATAATATAATTCCAGTCCACTGCCACCAATTTGTAAAGATCTCGCTTCTCTGGCAATTCTATCCAAGTAAAAGATATAGCTCTTTAGAAGTGATCCGGCAATCTTTTATGCCTCTCCAGAAGAGCTATCTCGCGCTAGTTACCCAGGCTTAACAACATAAATTGTACCATTTTTATGAAAAATAACTCCCCCAAAGTCTTTTTTCAGTTTCACGTTTTCTAGTGTTAACAATTGTGTTTTTTTGGCTTAGAAATTGCACACAAAATAATCATTTTCTCAAGAAAGTTAATACTTTACAACATAAAACCAAGTGTATTTTAATGTACCTGAAAACCCTCATTTTTCTGTAATAAACGGAAAACAGAACGTTATTTGAACAATATAAGCAATTTTCTGCAACAATTGTCAATTTTTCCATACTACATACACTCAGGAACTTGTTTTACTTGCGCCCTCTAGTGTAATTTTGTAACCATAGCATCAGCTGTAAATATTAGTACACACTGATTTTTGAGCAATCACACCTATGCAACAGATAGCATTAATCTTAAATATGAGTACTCCGTTGTCTCTATTTTCTTTAGATTTTGCAGGATGAAATATACATTTAACATAGAAATAAAACTAAGGGGTCACCAAATTAAAGTGATTCCTCTAAGATTCCTTGTTATAAATTATATATTATATATTATATATATATATATATATATATATATATATATATATATATAAGTTCTTTTCTCAACGTATATTATATATATAATTTATATAATATATATATAGATTTTATATATACATTATCATATATATCTCCAGTTTTTTGTAATTGTTTTAAAATATTTGTATCATATACAGTAGCCATGCGTCCCGTCCAAAACGGGAGTTCTGGTCACTTTACTTAATAGTCGTGTCTACAACGTATGGACAATAACAATCAATTTTGTTACAGACTTTCAACAAGTCTGACACTAACAATTTTGGCTATTTTAACTAAAGTCTTGTAAACACACACACACACACACACACACACACACACACACACACACACACACACACACACACGCTTAAGATAAAAAAGAACAGTCCTACAGTAGCAGGCACAGTTTACACTGCCTCTGGGTTTCTGAACACACCATCAATTCCAGATCTTTTTAATCCAATGGCAGTGATGATGGTTTTCAAGCAAACTGGTTCATGTCACTTTCATATCCATTGATATCCGACACATTATTTCTCTTGTCCAGCGCTTCTTTAAAATGTTCTGTATACCAGTCTGTCAGAGGGCGCGATCGCTACGAATAATCTATGAAACTCTGATTGGTGGAAGTATTATTGGCGATCCAATAAAAATAGTCAATACAGCCCAAATAAATTATCTGGCCGTTAGCCTTGGTAAAGACGTGCGCTGTAATTTACAAATAAATAAATGAATACAAAAATAAATAAATAAATAAATACCCCCCCCCCCCCGGCAGTATGAGAACCACTTCTCTAGATGAGCTGACAACGCGTATTGTCTATGCTAACAAAAACCAGCAAGTAACTTGCAAGAATAGGCTAGTTCTTTTAATATTTCACAATTATATATATTTTTTTCTTTAGAAGACATGTGAGGTGACAAGTACAGTACTTTAGCCAAATTATAATGAAATCAATAAATATGTAACTTCGCCAGCATGTCTAAAGAAGTGTGATATTGCGTACTGACGTTACTGAAGCTGCTTTAACGTTAGTCACGCTCTTCATTTGTCGGGTCTATACCATACACTCTAGTGAGCCGTGTTGTGGTATTTGAAGCCCCTCCTGTTTACCGGAGCAGTGCTCCAGTGCATGTTTACCCCCAGCCTCCACTGTTAGCCCTCTTGTGAAGATGCTCGCAGTCACACCGCGCTTCACTGCGGGAATAGCTCCTGCTCAAATAAGCAGCGCCTTCCCTTAGTGCTTGTCAGTGACAAAAGCCTGCTTCAGTGCAGGAAAAGAAAAAGTACGGGAACGGACGCGGGAGGATCCCCATTCCAGCAATTATTAAACTGAGGAGAAGTGCTGCATGATAAGGACCCGTGAATTTAAAAAGCACCTTCCACAACAGGTATGTGGTACTTGGCAATAATCCTTGGTTTATAATTTTGATTTGGATACTGCTTATGTGCAGGTAGGAATTATAGATGTGCAATTACTATAACACAGGTATCATGCATGTTGGGTCTTGTGCGATGATTATTATTATTATTATTATTATTATTATTATTATATATTATTATTATTATTATTATTATTATTATTATTATTATTATTATTATTATTGTTGTTGTTGTTGTTGTTGACTATGCGTTTTGTTAAGAAGCTACCTATTTTTTTTTTTTTTTTTTTTTTTTTTAAAGAAAGCTATTTTGTAAAGTAGGTTTTTTAGTCATACTTCTGTTTTATCATTCTACCTCTGGCTCTCGTTCTTCTGCGAGCTGCAATGTTCTGTTGAATGAAGTAATGTAGTATTGAAAGCTGTTCTAATAGGTCTTTGGAGCATTTTTCCACTATGCAAAGAACTTGGTTATATTATTTCCTATTACTTTTAGCTCAGGTGTCCACTTTAGTTAGAACTAACTGTGATGTTGTTTAAATTGGGACGTTAACAGTTCATTAAAATAAAAGCAATGCTGCTTGTTTCCTGTCACTGTTGTGATTAACTGTCTGGAGTCGGTAATGTATTTCACCATGACGCAAATGGGTACATGACTTGAAAGTTAAGAATGCTGTTAATGGTAGAAAATACTTTGAGTAGTCAGGAATTACAAGCCCGTTCATCTGCCTGAAGGCACATGTGTAGTAGTTTAAAGAGAAAGGATAGCACGAAGATGCTCGACTCGTTTTACTACATTTATTAAGGAGATGAATGGGGTAAATATCAACGCTGTACATGCTATGTGCACCTACGGAAGCGTCCTAGTGACGCTTAAAAAACCCCCAAAAAACAAAACAAACAAACAAACAAACAAACAAACAAAAAAAAACAGTATCTCCTACGTAGACTTTTTTTGTTCAAAGTCTTACGCAGAAGTTAGAAAGTCCTACCTAGGATATATAAAGTGCTATCTAGGGGATATAAAGGCATACGTAGGAGACACTTTTTTCGTTTTTCAATTGGCACTAAGCACGCTTCCGTATGCACCTGCTAGAAACGTCAATGTAAACGTGATGTGCTCTTGAAATCTAGAGGCAATACTGATATGCTCAATATTTTAAGGCAGATGTTACTAACAGTAGGATTTTTACTGGCACAAAAGCAGCTGCAAGGAAAGCATTTAGCTGTGCTGCTGTAGACGTCCATGTCTTCATTTTCATTTGGCTGTGCTGCTGCAGACGTCCATGTCGTCATTTTCCATTTGGATCTGGTAGTGTCTGATGCCTTCCTAGTTGTGACTTAAATAGCTAAAACTAAATATGCCAATGCCAAGTTCATTATGAACCAAGTTCATTTTTTAAATTTTTTAATATAAATTCTGTTGTGTATTTCAGCAGACCAACTGAATAGAACATCTAGTGGCTTTAAAAACATATTGGAGAGCAGGCACACCATGTTGTTTAATAATGCAGTGGTTGTCCATATAATCTCCTTGTATATTATATTCGTTGTTTATCTAAATTCATTTAGAGTTTGTCAGTATGAGAGACCCCTACGCTCAATTATATATCTGGGACCACAGTAAGGACAGATATGTAAAAAGTCAGATAAATTAATTATGTTTTAAATACTATTATACACAGCTGTAACAATTGCTATATTCACACAATTATTGTTTTGATATTCAGCTTTTATTAGGGACCTGCCATAAATCCCTTGTTTAGAAAGATATAGGGTATTAATCCTTAGCGGTCCATTTATTCAGCGCTTGTCAGATGTGTCGGGTCCAATTTATTTTCACACCCGCTGTTTATTTTACACGCGCTGTTTAAAATATATATTTTTTCAGAGTAAAGCAGGTATAAAAGGCAGTGTATGGCAAAATGACATCAGTACCGCATCTCCAGCCAAGCCCCACCCCTTGTTCGCTGTATTTTTCACATACCTCTTTATAGACATGCATACTGATAAATCCTCTCCTAAGCACTCATTTTATCACCAAACTCCTCAATATTGTGACCCAAGTCATTATTTTATTACTGTCACATCTGAAAAAAAACTCTGCAAATGTTTGTGATATTCTTTGAGCGCTGGATGCGGAAGCAACTATCTCCTTTGTTTGTGTCCGTATTATCTTCGTGGTGCATGGGGCAATCAGATACGCCTTTTTTGGGGGGTTTCGTTTGGCTCCTATTGGTTTCATTTGGCCATTGAAAGGTTTTCTTGGCTTTTTCCAGAGAAAAAGCGACTAAAGACCTGTACTTTACATCTTTCTGATGATGTTGGACAGGGTCCGACATCAGACTGTAAAGGGAAAATTGTAATGTCGGACCTGGTCCAACATAGGACCACAAAGGGTTAATGCTTGTGACAGAGTAGCCCTGTGGGTGCGTGCATTTTCTGCTGAGTGACAGGCAGGAGATCGAGACAGAGGTTGAAGTTGATAAGCCCGGCAGGCTTAACAGGATTTATTTACATATCAACGTACTGAACAGTTCACGGAGCAAATGTAACACAGTGTATGAAAACTTTAGTGGGCTCTGCAATCTCTGGACTATTCTTCTATGTTCAATAATAAAGTAACGTTTAGAAGAGCTTGATTATGGTGGATTACTGTACTACATAATTCCTGGGACTTAGCTTGAGCGGAACCAGGCAGAATTCCAAAAATGTGTTGATAACAAAGCAAAATAGAGACTTGAAATCAGAAAACAAAAAGTACACCTAGAAGATGCCAGGCTGCATATGAGACTTTCATTTTAACATTGTTTGCTGTGAAGCAAAAGCAAAATGCTCCAGACTGGTCTTTGTCATGCAATAGGCTTCTTGTTGATTCTGAGGTAATAATCCATATTGAAGGGCTCCACACTGATTCTGTTTGAAAGCGTGACACTCAGTCTCACCACCTGTATTTTATTTTGTACACCAAACTGAGATTCCTGGGTACATACCGTATGTATCACATTTCATCCATAGTTTACTCTTCTGTGCACTCTGCCTCAGCAGGAACCAGATCTTGTTGGCTTTCTATTTTGTTTATGTTCCCTAAATGTAAATAAGATGCTTCATCTTTTTGTGCGTTTATTTACTTTGTCACCTGTTACAAAATTTTTCTTCAGTTGCAAATGTTTTTGTTGTTATTTTTTTATAGTGACGATGCACATATAGTAAGAGATTATGTTTTCCGTTTGGATTTTGAGGTTGTAAACTTAACTACATTAAAAGCAGTTTTTAAAATAGTAAAATTGCACCTTTAAATGAGACATTGTAAAAGGTATAATAGGCAGCGTATTACATGCGTAAAATCAAAGATTTTTTTAATGACCTCTTCCAAGATGATAAACCTTACTTACTGAATGCTAAATCAATATATCAGATGCACATTAGATATTGGTTTGTGTGTGTGTGTGTGTGTGTGTGTGTGTGTGTGTGTGTGTGTGTGTGTGTGTGTGTTTTTGTGCATGTGTGCATGTGCGTGCATTTGCTTAACTAAACAACTGACCTGAAACAAGCGATCTAAACAACTGGTTTCAAAATGTTTTTGTAGGTTCAGCTGTATAATTAAAATGAATAAAATAAATAAACTAATGAATTCAAGTGCTGCTTAAATCTGACAGGCAAGTGAGGTGGGGAAGCATATAAGCGCTGCACTCTGCACTGAATTTGTGCACAGTAGGCCTGTGCAACACTGATATTCTTCCCATCTATCAGCATTGAGGTTGAAAAGAAGAGTCAACAATAGAGGATCATGCAGATCATAGACAACAGGATATTACACAGGTACTGTAATGTATTTCATTCTAATTATATAAACTGCCAAGTCTACTATTCACACATTATTTTCAAACAGTGTTTGCCAAGAATAAATACTGGCACTGGTTTTATTGTACTTAGAATAAGCTTTTATAAATTTTGTTAAGTTCCCATAAAATATTGCATGTCAGTAAAGTGTCAGTTACAGTAGATACTGGCAGTCTTGCATTTCATAAAAACACAACTTATCTTTCTCGTGCAAAGTGCTTTTTTGGGTTTCCATTCGCTCCACTTATTTTACTCGAGAAAACATGGCTTTTCAACCGATGTCATGCAGATGAAGAGGAAAGGTGGGGGTTGATATGTAAATTAGCTATCCATAAATTTCTCATGCTGTATTTGCAGATAGCTTGTGAAAATGTTGTTTCCATGCACACACAGAGAACTGGTACACGAGAGAATCTAAGCTGTGATTTCTAAATACCAAGTATCTGGTTGTTTAATAATATGTTTTACTACTCTTTCACACATTGTTTTTCAAATGTCATTAGTGGGGTAAAATGAAACTGACCAACATGTATTGCAGATCACCAATACCATGGTTTTTCCATATTTTTCATCATACATGAGTAAATGAGATTTACCCTGTCTTTATCTATTTTTTTCGACCACAGATCTGATTCACGCGAGTAATTCTCCCAAACGTGCATGCGCATCGCCACTTCACGTGTAAATAGCCCCGCATGGAAACTGGCCTAATGCGAGGGCTTTTCACTACAGTCAGCACTCACATATCCAACACTATAAAATTTTGACTTTAATGATGGTTAAACAAGTTATAGATGATTAGATGATTATGTCATTTTGGCCCGTTCATACCCTTGCCTGTTTTAATCAGGGAACACAAAAAAGGTACAATGTTAAAAATGCACAGCTGAAAGGACGGTGTTTTAAAATAAGTAGGTTTCCATTTCGATGTACTGTAGTTGGTTTTATAAGTACAGTACTCTATTTTCAAAAGATGAAGTATTTTAATTCAGAGCGATATGATTCTGATAAAATCACTTGCCAAAAGAGACGATGTGGACATGTGGACTGTAATACGGTACATACAATATGTATTGTATCAGTATGCAGAATTCAGCAAAATTAAATCAAATTGTTACCCATGCACAGAACTGCTTGACATGCAGTTTAGCAAAAATTAAAAAAACAGTACCAGTTTCCAGAATTAAAAGAGTATCCAAAGTGAGTATTCAAAATTGCCGAATGTAGTGCTCGATAAGACCCTAATGTTACAGTTCACTTGCAAATGAAAATGCCCAAATGCAACCAAAGATTTAAGATCACTGTATCTAAAACTGTTTAGTGATTAATTTATTAGCATAGCTTGTCTCTTTCACTTTGTTTTTGCTGCATTTTCATCAAAATTGGAGGAAGTGCTGTGTAACTGCACAATCAAGACAGACATGCAGGAAAAAAAAAACAGTCTGTGATGGATAAGTTTATTGTAACATTGGAGAGGTGGGCTTTGTATCAGAAAATGTCGGAAACAGTGTGACGGGTAAGTGCATTAATGTGTTATGTATAAATAATGTGGACTGATTTAATTCTTAATACAAGGGCGGTAAAACATGACTGTATCTGGGTAACGGATAAGCGAGTGCTGACTGTAGTACAGTATTTATGTTTAGTTTTTTTTTCTGACTATTACACAGTATTTTAGTATTTTAGTCAATTACCAGTTTTTATTTTAGTCAATTGCTGATTCAGAAATAGCTAGTTTACATGCCAATGTGATTTGCTACTGTGGAGTCTTTGTTCGAACTAGGTATACTGTATTTAACTTGCTTTGCAGCTGCATTGTGTATTCCTACCTGCTTCCATATCTATTTAACACAAGAGCCAGTTAAACTACATTTCACTGCCACCAACCCTGATCTGAACCCAATTATCCATGAGCACTGTGCTGTTCCAATGACTGCCCTCCATTCCCTCTGCAAGCAGGTCCATTCAGGTCTCAGGGTGGAGAATGGGTAATAAAGCTGTGTGCTGTTCCAATGACAGCCTTCCTCTCCCCCTGCAAGCAGCTTTTTTTCAGGTGTCCATGAGGAGGGTTAGTAAAGTAACACAATAACTGCTTTGATTATACACTCCAATCCTGTAGATGTTCTGGATTGCATGTGCCTATCATCTAATTATCTCTGGATTAGCTGTGTGATTGTCAGGCGGTTATGTGGACCCTGTGTATTTATCTCTGGATTAGCTATGGGATTGTCAGGTGGTTATGAGGACCCTGTGTATTTGTCTGTGCTGGTTTCTGATGGCAGAGCAGGAGGAGTAGAGGTATAGGATAGTTTAAAAAACTATTTACAGAAAAGGTTGTAACATGTATTCTATTATAGATGTAAAGCACTTCTAGGAAGCATGTCTTTAAACTGTTTCCTTGTATGCAGGCATTAATTGTACTGCTATAATAATTCCAATACATAAGTCAGGAGACATTCTACAGGTGATTAATTACAGACCAATCGGTATTCTTCCAGCATTATCTAAAGTCTTAGAAAAAGTAAGAGCTGGACAACTGATGGATCATTAGGAGTCTGACAATTGTTTGCATCCACTACAGTTCATATTTAGACCAAGTACTCCTCTGAATCTGCAAATTGTTTTTTTTATTTTTTTTATAAAAAATGTAGAAGCAAACTTGGATAAAGGAGGTATAGTTGGGGCAGTATTTCTGGACTTTAAGGCGGCATTTGACAGAGTTAACCATTGAGTTCTTCTTTCTACATTACACACATTTAACCTTTCTGAACCTGCATTACAGTGGTTTTAATCCTATTTAAAGGATAGGCACCAGTGTGTCTCAATTAATAATGTTAAATCTCATTTTAGAAAATCTGTTACTGAAATCCCACACGGATCTGTGCTGGGACCCTTACTATTTAGTTTATATATTAATGACCTCCCAGACATGTGCCCAGGTGTGGATTGCAGGTGTATGCTGATTACACAGTTGTGTATGTATCTGCAAAAACCTGCACCGAGGCAGCTTCTAAACTGACTGAGCAATGAAGATTATATCAGACTGGCTGATTTCTTCATGTTTGACTCTAAATGTGAAAAAAACAGACACTTTGTGTTTCTCCACAAAGCAACCAGCAGATCATTTTAATATTCAAATTGATAGGAAAGCCACTGAGGAAGTTTCAGATGTAAAATTTTTAGGAATTATCATTGACACACGTTTGAAATTTGATAATCACATAAAAAAAGTTAACAGGATAGTGAAAATGAATCTAGCACATGCAGTGCTAGAATCTAGCGCAGTGGGGTATGCTCGTCGCAAATGGCCGTTGTGCCGAAATTTTGCCAAGTTGCCATATTTGAAACATCCTTTTGCGCTTCACAATCCATTCTGCACTGTGCAGAAATAAAATGTAAGCATCTCACAATATGGGGGGAGTGGCCAATAATATGCGTAATCCTGGTATATTCGAAGGTATGCGCCAAGCACAAAACCAGGTTTGTGACGCGCAGAATAAGGATTGTAAAAGGACTGCGTTAACTCCGCGCACACTACCTTTCTAGCACTGACTATAAACAGGTAACAATGGGAAACATGGGTAGCATAACATGTGGATGTGAATGATGCAAGCCACACCCAGCAACAGCAACCTCAACATAGACGAAGATATGCTGAAAGGGTGCACCGGCCTCGGCACACATATGAGGAGCTCAGCAATGAGCAAATCATGTCCAGGTATCATCTCATCTCATCTATGCCACATGCTGCACGATCACCTGGCCAGAACAAACCTGCGCAGTCATGCCTTGTCTGAGCAATTGGTATTGTCTGTTTGTATGTGTATCCTGGCTACCGGGACCTTCCAGAAGGTAGCAGGTGATACAGTGGGGATCATCCAGTCAGCCATGTCCCGCCACCTCGACCGGTTCATAACTTTGTTGCTGCGACATGCTGAGGAACATATTAAATTCCCCAGTACCAGAGCAAACAGTGAGGAGATAATGCAGGGTTTTTATGAGGTCGTGCACCTGCCCCGTGTGGTAGGTGCAATTGACTGCACCCATATTGCTATCCGGGCACCTGTTCCAGTTGTCCTGTTCTATCAGGATTCCAGTTGTATTTGGAACAGTGGGAAATTTGAATAGTTATTCCATGCCATGTAAACAGGGTATTCTGAATGAATCCATCCGTATTCTGGATACCAGTATTCCAAAAACTTGATACCGAATACCCACTTAGTATTAGGATACTATCGGAATACTAGCCCTTCTAGAAAACTAGTTTTTTTTTCTAGACACACGAGTCATCGATTCATAATCTATAATATATAAGATGACGGCTTGTGTGCCCAACGAAGCCTTTGTAAAAACTGTGCAAATATATTAGTACTTGTATGATCCCAAACAGTCAATACCAGGAGATATATATATATATATATATATATATATATATATATATATATATATATATATATATATATATATATATATATATATAGTAGCGTTTTCTGGAGTGGGTTCTTTGTAAGGCTGGGTTTACACATAAAGCCACACAACACAAGTCCAAGTAAAGGTTAAAACCTGTTTATTATTTTCAGGCTTTGACAGCGTTCTTGATAAATAAAAATCAAAGCAAACAAAGTAAATAATCCGCTGTTAGTGGGAGGTCCTTCAAGCGTTGTCTTTTCAAGCCGGGGTTTGTTACCGAGGGTCGTTTTCATACAGAAGGTGGTTCCAAGTGCCATTCGAGTTCTCCAGTCCAGTCCTAGTTTGTCGTTGAGTGTTCAATCCTTGTTGTAATTATATTTATCTCTCTGTAAAAACTTCTCCACAGTACACATTCTCCTCTCCAAATACTCCTTCACCTGCCAGGATCAAAAAGCCAAAGAAAGAAATCCAGGGTGCAGATAAATAGAGCAACTGATTAGTATCACCTGTCTGCAGTTTGGCTCTGATTACAACTGGAGACAGGTGTGGCTGTTCTGCTGCAGTCTAGAAGTTTCCACTGAGCTGTCCGTGGTCCTGTCTCTGTGGAATACTTCACATTGCTGTCCATGGTCCTGGCAGCCAAAAAACAAAGAAACCTTGCAGGCACATAACGTCCATCCACAACACAACCCCTGAAACCGCTACATACCTTCCCCCCCAGCGTTGACCCTGTGATCAGAGCGGTCGAGGAAAACATGGCATGCATACGAGACATGGCATCAGCATTACTATGTTTAGAACCAGAGCGGTGGACAATCCGATAGTGGAAGGGCTGGAGGCTGAGGAACCAATGGGTGATCCGGGCGTTAGTGTCCTTATTTTATTAGCTTATTCTGCTTCATCCAGGTAAGGGGAGCATGATCTGTCATCAATACAAACTTGCTGCCCAGAACATAATATTTCAAGGACTCCAGAGCCCATTTAATCACCAAACACTCTTTTTCAATTGTTGCATATTACATTTTACGGGGAATCAACTTACGGCTAATGTACAGCACAGGATGTTCCTCTCCATTAACTTCCTGCGAGAGTACAGCTCCAATTCCAGTGTCCGATGCATCTGTCTGTACAATCAGAGGCTTCGAGAAATCCAGCGAATACAACACAGGGGCCGTGCATAAGGCAGTTTTCAGTTTTTGAAATGCCTCTTTGGCCGCAGGGTTCCACTGTACCATGGTTGGCATTCCGGGTCACGTCACACAGGGGTCCTGAAATGATCGCATAATCCTGGATGAAACGTCTGTAATAACCGGTTATTCCCAGGAAAGCACGTACCTATTTCTTATTTATTGGTCGAGGCCAATTCTGGATCGCAGCGACCTTCTTCTCCTGTGGTTTGATCAACCCTCGCCCTATGGAATAGCCCAGATACTTTGCTTCACTTACCCCCAGCTTGCATTTCTTTGGGTTGGCCATGAGTCCTGCTTGCCGAAGGGCATCAATGACCGCTGTTAACTGAATTAGGTGCTCCTCCCATGTGTGGCTGTGGATTATCACATCGTCCAGATATGCTGCTGCATGGGATTGATGTGGGTGCAGAATGCGGTCCATCAGCCTTTGAAACATGGCGGGGGCTCCATGAAGTCCAAAGGGCAGTCGCACATATTGGAACAGGCCGTCTGGAGTAGAGAACGCAGTCTTCTCACGAGCTGCAGGGGTCAGAGGAACCTGCCAATACCCCTTGGTTAGGTCAAGTGTACTAATAAATCGTGCATTCTATCATTTCATCATCTATTCTCGGCATGGGATAAGCATCAAATTCAGAAATTGCATTCAACTTACGGAAGTCAATACATAATCGTACTGATCCATCTGGTTTCGACACCAGGACTATCGGGCTGGACCACGCACTGTGATTCTTCAATGACTCCCAGTTCCAACATCTTCCTCACTTCTTTTATTGCCACTCTTTTCGCCTCTGGCACCTGATAAGGTTTTTGATGGATCCGTATTCCAGGAGGTGTGATGATGTCATGTTGGATGTGATGGGTGTGTCCTGGCAAGAAAGAAAACACATCTTTATTTTTCATAACCAACTCACGTAGCTCCTGGGTCTGGGAAGGCGATACATCTCCGATGGAAATTTCTTCCAGCAGGTTCTCTGAAGAGGAGGAAGTGGCCGAAAACATTGACTTCTGTATGTTTTTTCTACACCACAGTGCTTCTTGGCTTACCCACTTTTTTTTAACAGGTTAACATGATACACCTGCTCTGGCTTTCGTCTTCCTGGCTGACGGATGAGGTAGTTCACGGGTCCCATTTTCTGCAACACCTCATAGGGTCCCCACCATGTGGCCAGGAATTTACATTCTGTCGTAGGTACTAACACCATAACCCGATCCCCTGGGGCAAACTCTCGGGTTTGAGCGAGACGATTACACTTGACTCTGGGCTTCTTGGGCCTGCTGTAAATGTTCCTTCACAATGGGCATTACACTGTTCATTCTTTCTCTCATTTCTTCTATGTGTTCTATGACAGTGTTGTGGGGACTGGGCTGTTGCTCCCAGTTCTCCTTAGTCACATCTAACAATCCCCTGGGTCTGTGGGAAAACAATAGCTCAAATGGTGAGAAACCAGTGGATGCCTGGGGTACCTCTCTTATGGCAAACATCAAAAATGGCAGCAGCTGATCCCAATTTCGCTCATCCCGCTCCATAGTCCGTCTGAGCATAGATTTCAGGGTTCTATTGAATCTCTCGAATAGGCTGTTGGTCTGGGGGTGATATACAGAAGTGCACAGTTGTTTGATTTGAAGCAATTTACATAAATCTTTCATTACCTTAGACATGAACATCGTGCCTTGGTCCGTCAGGATTTCTTAGGGTAAACCTACCCGGGAGAACATCTGTAGCAGCTCTCTGGTGATGCTCTTGGTGTTGGCACTATGCAGGGGAATGGCCTCGGGATACCTGGTGGCATAATCTACCACAACAAGTATATGTTGAAAGCCTTTCGCAGACCATGGTAATGGTCCAATTAAATCCATAGCAATTCTATCGAATGGCATGTCTATCACTGGCAATGGGATTAAGGGATTTTGTAAAATAGGAAGTGGTGAGGTTCTCTGACAGTCAGGACATCCCTGGCAATATCTTACCACATCCACGTACACTCCCGGCCAGAAGAAACATTGTAACACCTGTTCTTGTGTTTTCTCTCTCTGTAAATGCCCCCCCCCCCTAACAAATGGCTATGGGCCAGGTTCAGAATTGTTCGCCGAAACGGGGTTGGAACCAACAGCTGCTCCACTGTGACGTCATTGGACTTCGTGACCTGGTATAAGAGATTATTTCTCATGGAAAAATGAGGAAAAGTGAGTGCATTAGCAGAATCTATAGGTATACCATCTATTACGTTGACATTCTGTCTTGCGTTCTGTAGTGTGGGGTCTTCCAGCTGAGCAGTACCAAACTTTCCCCTATACTGTGTTAACGCAGAAGGAAAAATCTCATTGGCATAAGAATTTCCAGCCTCCTCGCCCTGTTCTTCTGGCTCCTCCTCTTCCACCATTTCTGGACCATTTATCCCGGCTGGGTTTCCTGTCTCTTCATCGTCTTCTTCCCCTTCCTCCCCCAGGAGAACACGTGTGTTAGATAAGGGAGTCGGCCAGGTAAGTACCAATTTGTTAATTTTCCTTTCATAGGACAGGGAGTTCTTTGGTAGTGTTTTCATTTGCTTTTCACTGGAAAATGTAAATGGTATCTGGCATGCCATATTACTGGCCCAGCCATTTCCTTTGTCCTGTAGTCCTTTCCCCAGTTCTTGAAAATATGGACAGTCACGGCCCAGTATCACGGGATATGGTAGGGTTTCAATCAATCCTAGGTTACCTCTGAACTGCCCTCTGGTGGTGTTAACCTCTACATCTGCAGTTGGATAAGATTTGGTGTCCCCATGTACACAGGTGATGTCCATGGTTGGAACTGCAGTCATCTGCGGCTGGGTTATTAGTGAAGACATGATGAGGGAGACCATGCTCCCGGAGTCTAGAAGAGCATCTACTTCTTTCCCTTGTACTTGTACCCCACTAAGGTGTGGTGGGTGGCGGTGGGCTTGGACATGGGCAGAAATGACATGGCAGTAGTGTAGATTGGAAATGTCGACCTGCATAGGTTCCGCCTTCTTGGGACCGTTCCATGCGATGTGTCCTATTTCACCACAGCTGTAGCACTCTCGGGTGTCTGTGTCAACAAACCATCTATTCCTCATCTTTGCTTTAGGTGGGGAAACATGGTCCTGGCGCATGTGTTCCCCATCTGCCCTTTGGTTTCTTTCTTTCCAAACCCGGGGTAGCTGAAGTTGGGATGTTTTTCTTCCTCCTTCTTTGAGGCCTCTCTTTTCATGGGTGGTTCTGTCCAGAAGGCCCATACAGGAGCTTGAATGGTGAAAACCCTATAGAAACCTGAGGCACCTCTCTGAAAGCAAAGAGAAGGGGCGGAATCAGCTGGTCCCAGTAGCGCACATCACTGTCAACAGATCTGTGCAAAATGTTTTTGAGGGTCTTATTAAAGCGCTCCACAAGTCAATTGGTCTAGGGGTGAAAAACTGAGGTCCTAATTGTCTTGATCCCCAAAAGCTTACATGTTCCGCAGACTAGCTGGGACATAAAGTTGGTGCCTTGGTCAGTTAGTATTTCTTTGGGGATCCCCACCTGGGAGAAAACCTTCACTCGCTCGTTGGCAACAGATTTAGCAGAGGCAGAGCAGAGGGGAATGGCCTCTGAATAATGAGTAGCTTAATGCAAGATGACCAATAGGTGAGGATATCCTGCAGCACTGCGCTCTAGCGGTTCAACTATATCCATCCCAATATGCTCAAACGGAGCTTCCACTCAGGATAACGGCTCCAATGGAGCTTGTGGGATAGCTCTAGGGCTTGCCTTCTGACATTCCCCACAGCGTTCTCAAAAATGCCTGACGTCACCATCCAGCCCCAACCAATAGAACTGTGACACAAGCTTAGCTTTGGTCTTGTCCCTCCCCAAATGACCAGACAGAGGAATAGCGTGAGCCAGCTGCAACAAATCCTCCTTAAAGGGATGAGGAATGAGCAATTGGTGACGCACTTCCTCGGGCAGTGGTAATTTCTCAAAATGGTACAAAAGATCTCAAATTAATTTCAAAGTGAGGGTACGCGGCGGCATGTCTGGGCTTGGCCACACGACCATTAACCACAGCTGCTTAGTCAAAGAGACTGCCCAACATGTCGTCTTGCCCTTGCTCGAGTCTGAAGTCACGGGAAGAGCTATAAAATCAACTCCCATGGCTTCTAGCCCCCTGCGCTGGCTCCGTGGCCTCCCCCCCCCACCTGAAAACTTCTCAGACCCCCTCCATTGCCAGCCCTCATTCTTAGTGATCCAGCACTCCTGTTTAGTTTTACGGGGTTTAAATTTGTAACAATACCATTCCAGATCACGAAAGGGGAAGATCTCTACAATCACTTCTGGGGCTGTCAGGGCAGTCAACCAATCTTTAAACTGCTCACAGTCCCATCCCAAAACTACAGGTACTGGCAATTGAGGACACAACCCTACCTGTACCTGCGTCACATGCTGGCCAATTTCTACATTTATACTAATCTTGGGATAAGAGCACACATCCCCATGAATACACTTAATATGCACCCGTCCGAATATTTGTTTATGCCCCGGTGAGAGTAGGCTCTCCTGTATTAGGGACTGACCACATCCTAAATCCAAGAGAGCCTGGGTTTTTGTACCATCCACTGACACCGGAATAACAAAACCCGTCCGCTGGACTGACTGATGTAATGGAACAGTCTTACCTGGTCAGCTGAGGTCACATCCCATAACGTGGCACTCTCGGTCGATGTGTCTCACCTCCCAGCTTGTTCCACACATCGGTGAACTGGTTTCTCACCATGAAGCTTCAGCAGGAGGTGGAAACACAGGAGCCCTCAAGGGGGCTCGACGTTAGGGTGGCCGCGCGAGACCCTGGTCCAACACCGTAGCAGCCCCTGAGTGATCCCATTCTTTCCGGTTCGTGGGCCGAGAGCTCCCGCCGCCACACTCAGTTCAAAGACCTGGCTACCCCTCCTGCCTAGTTCGTTCCCCCTCCTTGGGGCCAGTAAAGGAGGTGATGTTGAAGTAGCGATGTTCCCAGGCATCTTAGCGGGTGTTGGTTTTGCTGCATGGTACTGCTTTGCCAGCTGGATCACCCGTTCCAAAATGGCACATCCCCGGAGCCAAGCACTCCAGGAACCACTCACCTCCACTAGCCTGGCAGTGGTGGTCGCCGTAGCCATCTCAAGGCGTAATCCTGCAGACGGTGAGCGATGGCCCTGGGATGCTTCTCCGTAGCGGAGCTCTCCTCACAGAATTTGCGGCAGTAACCCTCCGGAGTCGTCCCAACACGGTTGAGGATAGCAGCTTTCAGTGTGGGGTAGTCTATGATCGCTACAGGATCCAGGGTCCTCGCTGCCGCCTGCGCCTCCCCCAACAGCTGCACTGGGGCCCTCCCGGCAGGTTACCAGAACTTCAAATACCTCCAGGTATGCTTCTGGCCGATTCTCTGCTGTCATTTTTGACACCATTACTTTCAATTCAAACACAAAATGTCTCATTTCCAATCAGTCTACAACACCCACAGTACAGAAATGTTCATTAATGATCAAGAAAATGAAAATATGTAAAAAAAAAAAAAAAGAAGATGTAAAGCTGGTACATTCGTATCTCAGAGAAACTGGAGAAATGAATAACGACATAGAACATCTGTACACACTGAAACACTATGTTTAAAAAAACAAACTGTACTGCTGAACCTTTAATATTAGCATCACAAGGATAACCATGTATTATAAAAAATAATATATGGGCCTCTTCAGTGAGTTACACGAAAACAATTCCTTCTCAGGTTTCTGTGATAGTTTATAAATTACTCGACTCGCCGTCATCCATATATATATATATATATATATATATATATATATATATATATATATAATATATATATATAT
Organism: Polyodon spathula; assembly: GCF_017654505.1. Classification (NCBI taxonomy): domain Eukaryota; kingdom Metazoa; phylum Chordata; class Actinopteri; order Acipenseriformes; family Polyodontidae; genus Polyodon; species Polyodon spathula. Next base: position 42,794,633 of record NC_054540.1, on the reverse strand, counting down.
ATATATATATATATACCTGCTCTGGTGATCCGTTCCATCCTGCAACAGCATTCTCAGTTGCTTCAGCAGCTCCATTACCAGCTGAATCCACTCAAAACGCAGGTCTTCCTCTCAGCTCCCTTTACAGCTTCACTATAAAGATTGGCCCATTGCTAAACTTTTAAAATCACTATTTGACAAAGGGGTCTGCATTCCCGTTGGCTACTACCGGCTTGGTCTTTTCAATCTATTCATAATGATTTATCATGATTTCTCACAATCATTTCTCATTGCATTATATCAGATGCCATCAAATTCATCAAAATAGCAGCCAAGGTTCATAGCTAGCCAAACCCGTTATATCAGACGCTTTCAAATTGATGCCTATAAACCTTTCCCTACACCACCTTTCAGAATTTGCTTGAATAATACATATTATTTCTCTACTAAACTCACCTTCGGCTACCATAGCAGCTCAAAAATATTCAACACTCTCAGAAGCACTTTGCTGGATCCTTCTCAACTGTCGGCACATTCAATTCCTCCTCCACTTGCTAGATGACTTCCCCCTCATCTCTCCGCCATCACAAGCAATTAATCAACTGAAAACCCTGTTCGCCTCACTTGGCATCCCACTTTCCGAAGACAAAACCATCGGTCTGGTTCATTCTCTGGAATTCCTAGGGGTAACGTTCAATACAATAAAATTAAAAGCCAGCCTCCTTCCTGCCAAGCTAGAGCACATTTGTTCCCTCATCAGTTCATTTCATCTTTCAATCTCTATCAAGAAACGACGTCTTGTACTTCTCCTTGGCTATTTCAACTTCGTTTTACACATTATCCCCCAGGGCAGAACATTCATCTCTCGTCTCCTTGCACTCTCCACTACAGACAAGAACCTAAACTCCTACATGAATATATCCTCTAAGGCTAGGCAAAAAACATGTGGGCCACGTTAATCTCCCACTGGAACGGCCTATCCTTGTTCTACGACGACTACATTTCAGCATCCCGATCACAATTTCTCAGCAAATGGCCCCCCGAAATCCAGCATCTATCTCCCCACCTTAAATCTACAGCTCTAAAATCAATTATCTGTTATAACAACCATTTGGATCTCAGTCTCTTGCAATTTCATAATTCAAGCCCATCACCTTCCCGGTACTCATAATAAGGCTGCTGATGCTATTTCTCGCCTACATCTATACCGTTTCCATCAACTGGTCCCTTCAGCGTCTCTATCCCCTCTGCAAACCCCACATTTCCAACTGCTCCTGTCGGGGTTGCTGTTGCTGGGTGTGCCTTGCATCATTCACATCCACATGTCGACGGACACGCTGCATGCTACACACGTTTTCCATTGTTGCCTGCTTGTAGTCAGTGCTGGAATGGTAGTGTGCGCAAAGTTAACTCAGTCCTTTTACAATCCTTATTCTGCGCGTCACAAATCTGGTTTTGTGCTTGGCGCATATAACAGGATCACGCATATTGTCGGTCACTCTCCCCATATTGCACGATGCATACATTTTATTTCTGCACAGTGCAGAATGGATTGTGACATGTAAAAGGACGTTTCGAATATGGCAACTTGGCACAATTTCAGCACAACGACCATTTGCAACGCGCATACCCCTCTGCCCGTTGCGCAAACCTTTCGAATACCGGGCCCTATTTGTGTTAATTACTTGTTTTTTAAATGTGTTTGTAAACAGGGAACACTTTGTATAATTGGAATGTTATTAAACTATTCCATTACTATAAAAGAACAGCAAGAATGCTGCACAATATTTTGTATGTACCCTGCTGTGTTACAAAATACAAGTCATTCAAAGTCACTGATATGTTTCCCTTATGTGTATGAAAAAGTTACTGTCTAAATAATGGATGGATCTTTTAGAATGTTTTAAAGTGCCGGGAAATCCCCCTGGATTGCATTAACCCCGTATTTTTAGGGGTAATCCCAGGACAACCACAGGTAAATGGTAATGCAATGCAGGATGATTACCCAGTAATGTAAAAGGCTCTAAAATGTCCTGGTCTAGGTTAATCAAACATCCCCATTGTAGGTATATGAAAGGGAGAAGAAAGGGTGTGAATCGACCAAGCAGAGCTAAGCAATCTCAGTTTGTATTTGTAGGATTTTGTAATTAAGATTTATGTCATGGTATGGCATTGAGTGGGAGTAGGAGATGGCGTGAAAGCTACAAGATAGCAGGCTGGGAAGTGTATAGAGAGACGCATTAGTATGCAGCCTGTGTTGGATGCCCTGGAGATGGTGTTTATAGAACTATTAACCTCATCGACATGGAACCAGAATCTGCAACGGCAGTGCATCACACAACACTGCCAACTGTACTCTCACCACTTTAACCTCAGCAATCAGCTTTTAGACTCAAGTCACAGCACCAATGTAACAGGGTGGAGACTGGTTGTGAACAGGCGACCTTAACCACTGTGCAAAAGAGCCAGGCTCCAGAATTTGCATAGGAGGGCATCACACAACTCTGCCCGTTACACATGGTCATAATGTAAAGCAAAAAAAATAGATGTACACTAAATAACCTACTCCCTTCATTGAGGCCCTCGCATACAATATGCAGCTCTCTTGCAGTTCCACTTTAAAAAATAGATTAAAATCTAGTTAACTTGAACTATAAAACATCTGCAGCTTCATACTGATATACATTGTAAATTAAGAATGTTTTACTCTATTGTGGTTCTTTTGCGTCTGCTATAATCACAGCAGCTAGAGTGAAAGAGAATCTATTGTTGCAGGAACACCTGTCATTCATTTTCAGTGTAATGCACTTTCATTGTTACCTAGTCCTATTCAGTATCGCTTCTATTTCTGTTCAGTCCCATACACAAAAATTAGAACAAACAGATGGGCAGAAATAATCAGATGATGTACGGAGAAGCAGACAAATGGTATGTGTGACAAACAGAATGGCAAGAAGTTGTCAAGTATTGTTGGTAATGATGGTGGAGAGAGAAACAAAAGGAGCACAGAATTCCAAAGAAGAAGTGATTGAATCAGACTTTGCATATACCTAGAAAACAGCTTGTCTGATAGGATACAACTTGTGAGTGCCTTTACAGAGGGCTTGTATGCGCACTCGTATAGTCTTGTTCTTTTCTTTTTGTTATCATAATTGCTTTGTGCAGTTGACCCTGGGTTTTACTGGAACGATCTAGATACCAGCTGATCAAAATAGCGTTTGTGGGGGGCAGTACCCCGGCCAGATTAATATAAATTTAAAGTCTACATTTAGGTCCACTACCACTACAGTTTGGGTTGTATTATTTGTGTATTATGACATTAATTGATTGTTTTGTGGTTATTTAAATGAATGGTTTATTGTTGTTTAGCAGCATGGATTCCCCATCCAGCTAAATGCATGTGTAATGCACTGTGGATTGCGTCTATGTTCACAATCCGAACTGTATTGGTAGTGGTTAGGGTTAGGATTGCTCCTGAACTGCCCTCATATCAAATCGTACCGGGTTTTGTATTTGCACTTATTAGGACTGAAGTCATTGTATCTGGATCTTGCTCTTAATTGTACTGTAATTCTTGATATGTATTTTTTCTATACAATTGTAAGTTGCCCTCGGTAAGGGCGTCTGCTAAGAAATAAATTAATTATTATTAATAATAATAATAATAATAATAATAATAATAATAATAATAATAATAATAATAATAATAATAATAACCTCCCAAATTAATGAATTACTAATTTGGAGATGGCCATGTATAAAAGCACATGAGCCGCTCACAAAGATAAGAGAGGGGGTAGTAGAGAAGGAAAAAGAAGCAGATAGAGTTAGGGTAACTGGCTTTTTAAAATGCAAAAATGAAACACCTGCCATTTCTTATGCTGGGGTATATTTACATATTTTTTTAGATACTTTCTTTTACTGTTTCCATGATTAGTTGTAGTGTTTGTGAGAGTAAAATTATTAGAAATGGAACCAGCATAAAATATTTGTGACCTAGTTTTTCCTTAAGTCTGTTTTTCAAACAGGTTTATTTGTAGCTTTTATTGTTGTGGACTATTTGGCTGTCACTGCAGTTGCTGTTCTGTCTCGATGGCAGCGCGCTGTGTTTATTCATTTTAAAAAGGGAAACTCAGGAAAAGAGAAATGCAGCACTCTGACTGAAACACTTCACAGCATGTTGATGCCGAGTCGTTGGTGCGGTTCAGTTGTGCGCACCATGTGAAAGGTTTCTGTAGGCACGCGTAGATACATACATTAAAAAAAAAAGTTTTAACTGGCGAGCGAGCGAATGTGAGGCAAAATAACGCGGCAGGTGTGGTGCTATGATGCTCTGTAAACAGATATGCTGGTTTGACTGTGGCACTAAACTGTAAGATTGCACTGCAAATTCGGGGCAAAAGTCGTCCCGGAGGCATTAACCCCGGGACTGGGACTTGATCTGTACATTTCTGGAATTTCCCACCCAATTAGTGACGGGTGATCAACCTAGATAGAGCAGAGAGAAAGAAAATGTTAGTTTACCTACCGTAAACCTGGTTCCCTGAAAGAGAAGATGGCCACCAAAACATTGTTATGGGATACACTCCTGCTTATTGGTAGGTGTCACTGAGCTCTTTCTATCAAAGCTGCTGATAGGCCCTCTCCCCTCGGTGACACCCTCAGTCCTGCCTACTGAGGGTACTTAATCGACATACAGGGGTGACTCGCTCTATTGATGAAAAACTGATGTCAACCAAGGTTTCCTTGCAGTTGGTGGCCATCTTCTCTTTCAGGGAACCAGGTTTACGATAGGTAAACTACCGTTCCCTTTCAATCGAAGATGGCCACCAAAACATTGTTATGGGAAATGTGTACCAGAGCCATTGCAAGGGAGAAAAGAATGGCAGCATATCAGGGACACTTAGTCCTGCCTGAACAAGGTCAGCGGTGCGAGCGTGCAACCTTCAGGACCCTAGTGCCCACAGAGGGCAATGCGGGATCTACCACATTCAGGCAATAGAACCTGAAAATGCGGGGTAGCCCAGCCTTCTCTGACCAGGCTTTTTCGAGATAGGCCGGGAGTAATGGCAGAGGCAGGAATGCGTAAAGGAGCGCTTTGGGCCATACGTGGGCTAAGGTGTCAACGCCAAGTGGACCACCGCAGCGGTGGAGGGAGTACCACAGGGGGCAGTGTGTTATCTACGCCGAGGCGAAGAGATCGACCTGCACCTTCCCGAACCGTTCCCAAATGCGCTCCACCACCTGAGGGTGGAGCCGCCACTCCAACGAATACGGGCCCTCCCTCGAGAGAATGTCCACTGCCCGATTCTCCACGCCTGGAACATGCATCAGCCCGAAGGGACAAGAGTTTCCATTGTGCCCAAATCAGAAGCCTGAAGGCTAGGCGATACCACTCCAGGGACCGAAGGCCACCCTGGTGGTTGACATATGCCACCACTGATGTATTGTCCATGAGGATCAGCACATGTCTGTTCTGACATGTCTGACTGATACCGCTGCTGCCATCAGATCCAGTAGATGCTGGCACAAAACAAGGGGCACCCTCGAACCCTGTCGAACAGATAAACCAGTCGTTGAGGTAATTCATCTCTCTGACTCCTTGCAGCCTCAAGGGGGCGAGGATAGCGTCTACGTAAGGGGAGCTAGGGACCGAACGGCAGCACGGAAAACTTGTATACGCTGCCTTGAAAGGCGAGCAGATATATTTCCTGTGCTGTGGACGAATGGGAACGTAAAAATACACATCCCGCAAGTCCACCAGACAGACTGGAGTATGTGACGATGAGTCAGCATGCGGAACCCTTTCTGTTTCAGAAACTGGTTGAGAAAACACAGGTCCAGGATGGGGCAAAAGTCACCGTCCCTCTTCGGTACTAGAAAATATCTCAAGTAGAACCCCTGTCCGAGAGAGGTGGGATTTATGAGACAAATGGAGTGCTTGTCCAGCAAGGCTGGCACTTTGGTCTGGAGCTGGGGTTGAGGCAGGGCTAGTGATGGCAGTTGCCTAGGGTGGAAACCCAGGAACCACCTTCTAGGCTGTTGCTGCATGGGCTGGCTACAGCCACATCCACCACGCTGAGGGAGGGTCCTGCCTCTCCTGAGATGAGGCCTGTAGGCGATGCCTAAGGTCACCTAGCGTGGGTGTGAGAACTGGCACCATCCAGGTAACTGTTCGTTTCGGGGTATAGTGTCAGCGGCTCGACCTACTCCGCACCAGAGCGGGAAGAGGCAGCAACGCGGCTACCTGTCTCAATGCCTCACATTCCCAAAGAGACCCCTGCAGGATCTCCTCCACTGCTGGGCCAAAGGTATGTCCTGGTGATGTGGGTGCATCCAATAGCGCAGCTTTATCAGCATAAGGCACCCGCATCTGCTACAATCACAGCTGTCTGCGCTTGACCACTAGACCCATAGGCCCCTGCAGGCCAGAGATCTGGAGCAAGGTGTGCGATAATAATTGCAACTTTGTGGCCACCTGCTCTGGGAGTGGGGCATCATGTAAAAACCATCCAAATGCGCAACCAGCATACTGGATGTGTTTGCTAACCAGGTACTCTGGGCTCCCGCCACATAAGCCCTCCGGTCATGTGTCTCCCTGCACTACAGGTTCAGGCACACAGGGTCCCTGGTCAAACCGGTGGAGCCTTAACCAAGGCTGCGGTGGTGGAGTCCACAGGGGGAAACCCGACCAGGCCCAGCTTCTCTGCCCCCTCCAGCGAGGCCAGTGGAGAACCATGTCTCAACTGCGTCGGCACTGTGGCTGGGTGCACACCTCCTACATAAAACTGGGGAAAGCTGGGAAGGTTTGGGCTCAGGGAGCCACGTCATTCGGTCAAAAGAGGGAACGGTGTGACTTTTCCTGTGCTGTTCAGGGGAGGCAACCTCAGAACTAGGGGCCGTTTCAGTCGGGAATTGAAGCTCCGTCTCGTCCTCCATATCCAGAGGGAAGGCGGACTCCCCCCACGAGGCGGCGATGGAGAGCACGTCCTCGTCCGATCAAAGTGCCTGGTCAATCCGTTCGCCCTCACTGTGGGCACCGAGTGTCGTGTAGCACCGGGTCTACGGCGCATCGAATACTGCATGCACCACATGCAGTAAGTGCCATGCAGCAATAGATACTGTGCACACAGCGTGCACCGAGCACCATGCACACCGTGTACCTTGCAGCATTGGTGCGCTAGCCTGTTTCAGTACAGCGAGTCAATGAGCACTGTGCGCACCGTGGTACCGAAGTAGCACGGGCAGTCTTACACACCGTGGCACACACCTGAGCAGTGCGTATCGTACAACAGGGGGACAGTGCTGAAGCTGCGGCAGGCGATTGACTTTCACTTACAGTAATGCAAATAGTTTTTAAATACAAAAACAGTTAAAATATTACAGGACAGATGGGGGAGAGCACACTGTCTATTAATTGTGAGACCTACACCTGAGATAAAGGCCAATGCAGCCCGCGTACTTCTCAACCCAACAACAAGGGAAGCCTCGGTGAGGAGTATACGGCTGGCTCGGCTGAAGCAGCCACACTGCGGCTAGTCCTCTGTGCAAGCACGGGGACGCACAGCTACAATCAAAACATGGCCCAACCTGCGGCCCGCAGGCAGCTGGTGGGCTAACTTAACAGCGGGGACAAGGCAAGCCCAGAGTCTCTAGAGTATTTATAAGACAGTGTGTGCAAGTCTATTTAGAGTATTTGTACCTCTATTTAGATCAATTGAACAGACCCCAGGATCATTTGTACATACTGACTTATTAATTAGAGTTAAAAGACAAGCAGAAATATATATTTTGTGAACAATCAGCATTTTAATCCAGAAGTATTTTACTTGGTTTGTGTAATATTTTTGTCAGTTAATTTGTTTCTGTGCACAAGTGTGGCAGGGTACCCCACGCCTGTGTGTATTATTGTAGTTTATGTTGTATTGGTGTTATTTTTGGTGTGGATATAGTGGTGCACGCACTGGTTATAAATGAGTGAGTAAAAATGTATATTTTTATTTAGGTACAGGGAATGCACAATCACTTCATGTGCTGGGATTCAAGTGAATGGTTATTTAGTAATTGAATCCTAGCACAGCTGTATTTATAGATGCACATCTATAAATTGTTTAAATCTTGCTTGTTAGAGTTCATGCACTATTTTGTCTGTCTATTTATTTTTGTTGAACATGCCATTTTGTTTGTGTGCATTGTTTTCTTTTTATTTTACTATAAACTGGCACATCAGCGCATGTATTGATTTCCCAGCACTGCTGTCTGTGCCCACTCTCTTCCGGGTCTGACATCACCACCAGCTTATCCCGATCACACAAGAAAAGACAAAATGATATGTGAAATATAATTACTGGACTGCTTGTGAATCGGATGCTTTGGCTAGAGGTGCACAGGGGAGCATTCAATTTGACCCCTTTGCTAATGCAAAGTTTGACTGAATAGTGCAATAAAACATTTTTTCTTATACTGTAGATTTAAAAAATATTAATGTGTATGCCAAGTGTTGATGTAGGCAGCATCATTTGAACCTGGGGCTGTTTCTGTGCTGGAAAAACTAGATTTGATTGGTTGTGTAAGCCCAGCTTTTTTGAGTACATTATGGGAAGTGAAGAATTAACTATTTGAAGATAATCCAATAAGTATTTATGTTATGTCTTATCAGACACTGCAGATAAGACTGCCTGAACAGAGTTTCTCAAAACACGTCCACAAGGTAAGAACAGGAATTCAAATGCACTGCTGCCATGTGTGTTTGTAATGTGTTCTTCTGTTGTGTGTTAAACTCACATTTCATTTATCTGGAAAGCTAAAGCCCTTAAACTCAAAGCCATTTTTGCCTATTTTTGCCAAATTGCATTTCCCCCTGTAAAAACACATTTCTGAATGTCCTAGAAGCATGTTGTTTATATCAAAATTTATTTTATGTTGGAATCTAGAATAAAAGTTGCTTCCAAGACTATCACAGATGAGAAAATGTGAAGAAAAAAAAAACGCATTTGCAAAAATGATCATTTTATTGAAAAATAAACCATGAAAATATGTATATGTATAAATACAATTTTTTTTGAGAAGTTTATATGATAGCCCAAATAAAGAATGTTAGCTGACAAATTTTCATGAACGGAGTGATATTGCATCGAATTTGGTCTTGAATTGAAGCCTGACTCCTCTTCTTTCGAACAAAAAAAAACAGACTGTATGAGTGTGACTCACTGTCTGTTTATCCGCCTATCTGTCTCTCACACCTACATGTTTACATGCATCTTTTGAACACTAGAAATAATTCCATGCTATAAATCAGTGCTTTTAGTACATGTCACCATGACAGTAACACCTAATGTTCTCACTTAATGACATCAGGTCTTACATGGAATTTCTAATTTGTACAACAATGACAGGTGATGTACAACTCTTGCCAAAAACTTTCATCACCTAAAATTTTAGGATTGAGACATAATAAAAATAAAAGCTTACATGAACATAATTTAGATCTTTAATTTAACATCATGTAATAAAAAAAAAAATGCTAAATGATATTGCAAAAGTCTACCAGAAGCTATATACAGTATTTCGTGTTAGATTTCGAAGTGTCACATTTTTCAATTATTTTGTCAGTTTTTCGTTAAGGATATGGAAAACTGCAAAGCAGTATGTAATTCAATATGTTAACGAAACATTATTCAGCAGGTTTAGATGTTTACCTCTATATTAGAAATGAAGCACATCATTCTGCAGTGGTAATTCAAAATAAACAGAGTATTTGCAGGCATTGCAGGCTTTCATTGTCCCTGGCTTTAGTTTGTGTTCCATGATTTTAATCTCAGTATTTTAGTTTGAAGAGCAACTAGAATTCAGACTGATCTGTGTGTTCCCTTATGAAAGTCAACCATAGTGAATCAAAGCAGCGTGGAGCACTGTAAAGCACAGGTATTCATTGCAAGGAGGCTGTGTGGTCCAGTGATTAAAGAAAAAAGATTGTAACCAGGAGGTCCCAATTTCAAATTCCAGCTCACTCATTGACTCATTGTGTGATCCTGAGCAAGTCCCTTAACCTTCTTGTGCTCCGTCTTTCGTGTGAGACATTGTTGTAAGTGACTCTGCAGCTGGTGCATAGTTCAGACACCCTAGTCTCTGTAAGTCGCCTTGGGTAAAGGTGTCTGCTAAATAAACAAATAATAATAGTGAGGTATGGTAAATGCATAATATATTGGGAGAAGCCTGCAGAAGCTTGCAGAACCGTGGTACACAGTCAGGAGTGGGTGGTTAGTTAAGTTCATTCTGACAAATCTGTAACAAGAGGATAGGTTTGTGAAGTGTTCAGCAATGCAGTATCGCTTTCAAAATATTACTTCTTTACATACGTGAGTGTCAAGTATAAGTACAATGTTGCAGTTCAGTGCCACAGTATTTATAACCTTTAGTAGATAGTAAACTACCTTAAAGCTGCAGTCCCACACTCATTAAATGTGAATTATTGAACGGTTTGAGGGAGAGGTCCCGGCAGAGGCAGCTTCTCCTTAAGATTCACAGACTGGCTTTGCAGACCAGGGGCTAGGAGACATGAAGAGCAACATGCCCAGATACATGTATCATATTAACCTATATTACACCATGTCTATTCCATGGTGAAAACCACAAACTGTTAACATGGTAAGCCTTGATGTCCCATGGTTAAATATTGCTCGGCCATGCCAGATATACAGGGTTGCACATTTAGTGCAGTGGAAAGGAGTGTCCATACAGCAGTCCAGTTGCTAATAAAATGTCTGTGTTTTAAGTAAAAGCTCTTCACTCCCTATACCATCAATGATACAGGGATTATATTGTAGGTTAGTCCCAAACAGAAATAACACACAAATTATAATAACACGTTGTAATTCCAACAATGCACGGAAAAGTGCCCAGAGTAGAGAGTGCTCTGCAGGGGTAGTGGTGCGCTGGGTGAAGAGTGCTGTGCAGGGAGTAATGGTTCTCCTGGTGAAGAGTGCTGTGCAGGGGAAGTGATGCTCTGGGTGAAGAGTTTGCAGGGTAGTGGTGCTCCGGATTTGTATGCTAGCTCTGTAGCGGCAGCTCCCATGTCTCTACTCTTGTGTAAAACACAAACATAAAACAAAAACACAGCGCTCCGGCGCATTACTCACGTAGCTGCGTCCCCTTTGTACTGCCAGACACCTCCCCATGATCAGCACAGCACCGCAGTCTATCCACTCACTGTGTATCCCCCAGCTGATCACAATGGAGTTGCTTAGCCGTCTTACAGCTACGCCCTTTCACCAAGATAATCGACTCCCAGTTCCGTCCTACTATCGAGATGGCCCATCCTTGTGAAAGCGTACCACCAACCTTATCTAGCAACCACCAACCTTACATAGCAACCACCACCCTTACCTAGCAACCACCATCCTTACCTAGCGCCCTTTCTGGTCAGGAGGTAGAGTTGTAGCTCAGATTCATTCTCTTCCATTCACAGGGTACCAGAGGCAAAACGTGATCTTGTTTTTGAGTCTATGGTACATATCTGTCCTCCATTGATACACTATGTAACACAATTTTTGTTCCTGGGTAGTAAGTGTTATTTCTTAATTGCTTATGCCTCAAAAGTATAGAACATGGCTATTATTCCCCACAAACTTTGCTTTTGTGACCAGGACAGTGACATTTCAAAATATCACTATTTCCAATGGGAAAAAGGGCAAATGTGTGTCTTTTTGTTCACATAAAGTCAGAAAAAAATACAGTATAATCGTAAATCTTGAAAAACTACTCACTTCCAAATAACACTCACCCCAAATAACACTTACTACCCAGGAACAAAAAAAATTAAAAATTGTTACGCGGTGTAATGCATTGATTTGTTACTACCTTATAGAATCTTTAGGTATCTGGCATTTCAGTTTAGAATAGCAGTAGACCAACTATTTGGTCACACACTGAGTACGCCTTTCTGTAAAGGTCAGTTCTGAAACAGCTTGCTGAATTCAATATTTTCCTTTATATAAAAAGTCTGCCTGTGAACAGCCTGTCACCCATTGCTGAACTGCCAGACCCAGCTGCCCTAAAACGTCTTTCAGCAGGAGGGTTCTTTAACCAAGTCAGTTTTTCCCTGCCCCAAAGTTTGTCGTTAACCCTTTCCATTTATTCAGCACTTGTCAGATGTGTCAGATCCAATTTATTTTCACATGCACTGTTTATTTTACATGCGCTGTTTAAAATATTTTTTTTCTGAGTAAAACAGGTTGAAAAGTCATTGACTTGCAAAAGGACACTCAGTACTGTATCTCGGGTCAAGTCCCACCCCTTGTTCGCTGTATTTTTCACATACCTCTTCATAGACGTATAGACATGCATACAAATCCTCTCCTGATCACTCGTTTTATCACCACTCCTCAATAATGAGATCCAAATCATTATTTTATTACTATAACATCTCAAAAAGCTCTGCAAATGTCTGTGATATTCTTTGAGCGCTAGATGCAGAAGCAGCTATCTCCTTTGTTTATGTTCATGTTATTTCTGTGGTGCATGGGGCTATCAGATATGCCCTTTTTCGGCTTCACTCGGCTCGTATTGGTCTCGCTCAGCCATTGAAAGGTTTTCTCTGCTTTTCCGGAGAAAAAAATGACAAGAGACCTGTGCTTTACGTCTTTTTGATGATGTTGGAAAATTGCAATGTCGCAAAAGGTTAAAATAAGGGACAGTGAATTTCAATATGGAGACAACCTTAGAGATCTCCCAACATTAGGAATATTTTGCAGGATTCCACTGTACCTTTTTTTTAAGTAATCTGTGCAGCAGATTCTCCTCAGTTAAGTTAAGTTGAACATTTCTGTCTTTGTTTAAAATCTTTCATTTGGAGACCTTATGAGATGAGATTGTTATCTTGTTTTTACAAATGTCCAGTGAGGTGGAAATACTCAAGTGGCAAAATACATTCCGTAACTTCACCCTCTGAGACAATAATACTGGGATGACATACTATAAAAGGAGGATTAAAACAGTTCCAGAATGCTTAGGCCTTAACGAAACACCACTAAACAGAAACCAGTTACGCCTACCAAAATAATCAACTTCCATTACTTTGATTTATGTTTGCACTATACAGACATCCTCAGTATAATACAATATAAATCACTGATGTCTGTGCACTACATCGTTCTATAGCTGAGGGATCCCGGGGTGGTTCCCCACGTGCTGTACAAGATGAGTCATGCTGTCAGAGGAGCGCAGGTTCTTGCTGCTGGTCTTGCCTGGGGATACATCAATAAACATTACATTTGCCCTTGCTCAGTTGTCAGGAAGTTGTCAGGAGCTACTTAACTTAATCTGTTTATAGTGCCCCCTACTGGCCAGGTACATAATGCCTTCAGCAGTCTTAATTTTGCAGGGTGTTAACACCTTTAATTAATTTGGTTCTGTTAAAACCATTGCATAGCATAGCATCTTACTAGTCAATTAGTTCATATAAACTAAGAGGAAACATTCCTATGCAGTGGTGTTATGAAGGTCTGGATGGGTAATCAGAACTCTGCAGCAGCTGGAGAGTTCTGTTCTGCCCAATAGTGTAAGTTCAGTTTCAGAAGCAGTGCTGTCATATCCTGATCACTTATAAATATTTATATAACAAACTGTAAACTGTAAAAAAATTGGCTTCTAATGTGTTTTTAGTATAAGGATTACAGTTACTCTTTCAGGTGTTTAATTTAATTGAAAATAATCCTTGGATGAACCACAGTAGTTACCAAGCTCATCGCACCATGCTAAAAAGTTTGTATTCTTGCATTCAGTGATGTGTAGTCCCAGAAATAACTTTGCAACAGATGTAGCAGCTGCAGGCAAATCCACAAAACCTGTTTCTAAAATCCTATTACAGGAATTATTGGAAACTTCAAAGAGAGTGGGCATGTGGAAACACAGAGGCCTGCAAGTTTAAATCAGGTCAGTTTAGTGGAGCAAGTGCAATATGCACCCATAAGGGGTAAACTGCTGACCAATAAACTTTGACTACACCGCACAATTGTTTTAAGAGGAATGGAACCTCTGGAATTACACTTAATGTTTCCCACGTGCAAGCCTTGAAAATTATCTGAAAACCAGAGACACGGAGATCACAATTATTCCTCTGTTCTGAGCAGGATTGTTTATTCAGACATATTGTGATAAAACGAGGATGGCTAGAGGATGAGGACAACGAAATCAGAAAACAATCACTTGCTTGGAGCCCCGTGGCAAAGTGGTTTGCAGTGCTCAGGTGTAGTGGTGATGGGATTAGGAAACAGAAGACGGACAACAAAGTTCACGATCCAGATGGGTTTTTATTATTGTAATCCTGGTCTGGCGACCACAAAGAATAATACCAAGCAATACACATTGCTGCACTGTTTCAAAGTAACGGGTTGCAGTCCCAAAATAATAAAATACAGTTCGTAATTAATGAAACACAGTATAACACACACAAAGACACACATGTGTACTAGTCCAGAGTGATTGTTATTGTGGTCATGATGAAAATACAATTTATTTGTGTACAATGGTGCAGTGTTGTCCGGGTTTAGTGCTGACCTGTAGCAACAGCTCTGGATAGTGTTAGCTGTCTAATAAATAACAAATAGTACAATTAGAACCAACAAAACAAACAAACACTAACACTCACAGTAATATTTCACTTGTCCTTTTGTGTTCTAAGAACCATAAACAAAGGAACAGATCACCTAGCCACTTCCCCTTTCGTATCTTCAATCACGCCCCCTTTGTTAGCGAGTGTAACCATTTCACCTCCAATCCATGGTTGCCACATCGCTTTCCCTCTGGAGCGATGACTTCATTTACTGCAGTTGTGCCCCCTTTCTAGATAGCCGAATTCCTCCTAACCCTGGGAATGAATTGTCAGGCCATCCAGTCCAGGGCACTCTGTACCCTTTACACTGCACCCTCACAGGCCAGGAGGGAGATTTATCACCAACAATCATTCTGTCTGGACCCAAAGGAACATTTGGCTGAATCTACTTTTCCCATTAGACCCCACTCCCGGGAAAAATAATTCTCATTTTGGCGGTCTTTCCCTGCACAGTGAATCATATGATACCTGGGCATTGCTGTCCTTAACCACTTGAGTGGGGTATGGTAGGTGATGACATTGAATGAATGTCCCAGCAGGTTGTATTATAAAGAGTGAGTAGCTCGTTTAATGGCCAAACACTCCTTTTCGACTACGGAGTAGTTGCACTCTTGGGGGAGATTATTTTTACTGAAATACATGATGGGGTGTTCTACTCCGTCTACCGTTTGAAACAAAACCGCACCCAGACCAACATCTCAAGCAATGATGCGGAGGATGAATCTCTTGGTGAAATCTGGTGTGATGAGAGTGGGGGCCTGGCAAGGTCTCTGCTTGATAGCATCAAATACCCCAAGACATTTTCCTGACCACTTAATCAAATTTGGAGCACTCTTTTTGATGAGGTCAACAAAGGGACTACTGTGGCATTCTCATGGATGAATCTTCAGTAATAACCGGCCAATGCCAATAGAGACCTAACCTGAGCCTTGGTTTTGGGCATTGCCACATCGATCAAAGCCTGGACTTTGGTAGAAATGGGTTTCACCCAACCATTTCCCATTATAAATCCCAAATATTGAGTGTCTGTTTTGGCAAACTTACATTTTCTCAAGTTGGCTGTCATCCGGGCTACCCTTAGAGACTGAAGGATGGCCTTAATCCTACCCAAATGCTCTCGCCATGTGGAGCTGTAAATAACTGCATAGTCAATATACGCTGCCACATACTCACGATTTGGGTGTAAGACCTGGTCCATCATTCTCTGAAAGGCAGCGGGCGCACCATGTAGCCCAAACGGCATGGTTATGAAATGGAACAGATAATCAGGAGTTGAAAATACATTTTTCTCTCTAGAGCTGCAGGTTAATGGGATCTGCCAGTATCGCTTCATCTGGTCCAAAGTGGAGATGAACCTAGCTGTTCCCAGTCTGTCGAGAAGCTGATCGATCTGAGGCTTGTGGTAGGCACAGAAGTTGGCAATTAGCCAATTAATTGGCAAGCGGTTGATGCTGTCCTTTTTTGCCGACTATCACAATCAGACTGCACCACTAACTCCTGGAAGGTTCAATCACCCCAAGTTCAAGCATCGACCATAGTTCTTAATGACTTTCGCTTTATGTTTGGGGATGTTGTCATGCTGCAGAATAAATTTGGGGCCAATCAGATGCCTCCCTGATGGTAGTGCATGATGGATAAGTATCTGCCTGTACTTCTCAGCATTGAGGAGACCATTAATTCTGACCAAATCCCCAAATCCATTTGTAGAAATGCAGCCCCAAACTTGCAAGGAACCTCCAGCATGCTTCACTGTTGCCTGCAGACACTCATTCATGTACCGCTCTCCAGCCCTTCGGTGAACAAACTGCCTTCTGCTGCAGCCAGATATTTCATTTTGACTCATCAGTCCAGAACACCTGCTACCATTTTTTGCAACCCTGTTCCTTGTTTTTTTGTGCATAGTTGAGTCACTTGGCCTTGTTTCCATGTTGGAGGTATGGCTTTTTGGCCGCGAGTCTTCCATGAAGGCCACTTCTGGCCAGACTTCTCCGGACAGTAGAAGGGTGTACCAGGGTCCCACTGTTTTCTGCCAATTCTGAGCTGATGGCACTGCTGGACATCTTCCGATTGCGAAGGGAAGTAAGCATGATGTGTCTTTCATCTGCACAACCCCTGTCTGCCTTGAAATTTCTGCCTGGAAGAGACCTTGCTGATGCAGTATAGCTACCTTGTGTCTTGTTGCTGTGCTCAGTCTTGCCATGGTGTATGACTTTTGACAGTAAACTGTCTTCAGCAACATCACCTTGTTTGCTGAGTTTGGCTGTTCCTCACCCAGTTTTATTCCTCCTACACAGCTGTTTTTGTTTCAGTTAATGATTATGTTTCAAGCTACATATTGAATTGATGATCATTAGCACCTGTTTGGTATAATTGTTTAATCATACACCCGACTATATGCCTACAAAACCCCTGACTGTGTGCAAATGTACCTATAAGAATTGATGCTGTTTTGAAGGCAAAGGGTGGTCACACCAAATATAGATTTGATTTAGAATTTTCTTCTGTTCACTCACTTTGCATTTAGTTAATTGATAAATATAATCTATTAACATGTCTATTTTTGAAGGCATTCTTACTTTACAGCATTTTTTCACACCTGCCTAAAACTTTTGCACAGTACTGTATATGGGTGCTGTTATTATTTATTTATGTGTATATGGCGGACAAAAAGCCACCACCATTATTTCTTATTGTTTTAGTTTTTACTACCTCATGAGAATGCATGACTGATCAACAACATAATATAATTAGCTGACAGTCATGCATCCATAGTAAACCCGTGCAGAATGTGACCAAGGGGTTAGCAAGATAATTGACAGCTAGTTAATCCCTTGGCCACCTCTATAAAAACCTGCAGCTTTGGCTGCAATGGGCAGAGAGAGGAGAGTGAGTGAATACTACCGAACACAGAAAAATGTACTTGTTACAGAAAAACCATATTAGTGTCTGTTTTTTTGCTTCGTCAACGTACCTTTTCTTTTCTGTGTTTTTTTGTTCAACTGTTTGTTTTGATTGTTTTAAATGAAATAAAACACTGAGCGCCAATGCGCTCAGTTTCAGCACCAATTTTTGTTGTTCCCCTTCTTCCTGGTCCGTGACATCACCACACAAGCCACTCAAGCCATTCCTGTGACAGCATGTCAGAAAAACATAATTGAACCCTCAATTAACTTACACAGTTCTCTTTGCTGATCTGGAAGTAACTGTTCCCCCATTGGAATGTCTCTTGTGCTAGGAGCCTCTAGACAGGGTTTTAAATCATCCTCTACTTCACCTGGGGCTATAAATAAGGCCTTCCTTGCCTGCCAGGACTTTAACAAATTAACATGATCAATTTTGCATTCATTATGGTGATTGGGCTGCTTAATTTCATAATTTACATTTCCTATAGCCCGATTCACCTCATATGGCCCCTGCCATTTACCCCCAGTTTCGATTCTGACAAGGAAAAGGAGCAGCATTACTTTGTCTCCTGGTCGAATGTTCCAGATTCGTGTGTTTTTATTGTAATGCTGCTGTTGCCAGTGCTGAGCTGATTTGAAATTGTCCTGGGCCAAAAGACCGACTAAATCCAGACGATCTCTGAGTAGGAGCACTACATTTTTGGACGAGCCTTTGCGCTCCTCCCACTCCTCTCTCAACAGATCGAGTATGCCGCGAGGCTGTTGGCCGCACAAGAGCTGTTGAACTCTGCGGCACCTCTCTCACTGCAAAAAAGAGGTAGGGAAAAAGCAATGCTCAATGTTTTTGCTCTTGGCTCACAAATTGTCTCAGCATATGCTTTAACACTAGAACTTTCAGGTGTACATACTTGAACTAACGCAGCTGTCTTTTTTCCGTTATATTAATATGCATATAAAAGTACTGCAGCGTTGCTCGCTACGAAACTGTTCTGTGTTAAATATAGTCAAAACAGCGTGTTTATTTTAACATACCAATTTTCCCATTATTTCTTTGTAAATCAGATGTTTTTATGTTATTGTATGTTTTCCTTCAGGATATTATTTGGGACACAGTTTTTGCAGCCTGCTTGTTACATGTGAGGGAAACATGTTACAACATTAGCACTGACACAAGACATGGGGGTGGTGTTGCAAGGGGACTTATGAGTTCAAATGCTGGGCTATAAAACAGAGTGGTTTTAGCAGCTCAGAGACGACTTTTGACATGCAGCGGGAGCTTACAACTCTCTGTGAAGCAATAGAGAATAGTGCCAAGTTTTGTTTGTTTGACTGCTTTATACCAGTGTTTTCTGTCTACATTTTTATTTTGTGCCTGAGTTTGACAATGTTAGCTATTCAATAGTAATTTCTGTCTCCAGTCTTTCAATAGCTGGTTTGGTACACTATTATTCAGTAACTTTTTTTTTGTTTGTTTTTTTGTATAATCACGCCTAAGACTTGCTGTGTAGTCCTACGTTGTATTGATCTATTGATTTAACCCTGGGTCTACTGATGGTTTGAGATGTTATATATATATATATATATATATATATATATATATATATATATATATATATATATATATATGAAAAGTAAAAAAGCACAGGTGCCTAGCTGCCAAATCAGTGGAGAAAAATGCATTTAAAAAACGTGATGCGTGAAAAAGACCGCTCCGGTAGTTGTAGTGTTAAGGTCTGATTAAATCGCTTCACCAAACCATCTGTCTGTGGGTGATAAACAGATGTCTTGATGGGACGTATTTTTTATATTTTATATACTTACTGTAATGTATTAGACAGGAAGTTAGTTCCATGATCAGTCAATATCTGTTTGGGGATCCCTACTCTCGACATAATCTGCACTAGTGGACCTCAATGGATCTGCTTCCGGGTATCACGTTGCATAATCTACCACCACTAATATATGCATATACCTAGAATCAGAAGTTAGCAAAGGGCCCACTATGCAACTGCAATGCAATGCGTTCAGAGTGAGTGGAAATAATGGGAAGCTGGACCAAAGGGGCAGGATGCATTCAACCCGGCACTACTCTCTGGCAGTCTAGGCATGTGGCTACATATTTCGACACTTCATTATGAAGCCCTACTCAATAAAATCAAGCCAATATACGTTCCCTTGTTTTGTCAGCTCCGAAGTGCCCTGTAAAAGGGATATCATGCGCCAGCCTCATGACCTTGAGCCGAAAAGACGGGGGAACCATCAATTGTGTTACAGGCTGTCCTGTGCCCGTGGCAAGGTTTACCCTATATAATAATTGCCCCTTGATAAAGAAGTGCAGATATACTAGCGCCCCAGCGTCATCAACATCCTTACCTACAGTAGAACTGACCTGTTCCCAAGTGTGGACCAGTGTGGGGTCATTGCTTTGGCCTCACACTAGGTCCGCACTTGAGGCTCTCATGGAGAGAAAAGGTTACCCATTGGGATCGGCGGTCTAGAAGGTCTCAGTCCAGGCCCGGGTGGTGGTGGTGTAAATGTGTGTGTGCTCAATGCAATATCAGTTCCCTCCATTTTGCTGAGTCTAGTATTTTTGTATTCATATTATGCTTGTATTCAGGTCATTCAATACTCATGGGTTCGTATTTTTTGCCTTGCACTTCTTATAATGTTTGCAGTTATTCTGGGTGGTATTAATGGGAAGGTAATGAAGTAGGTATTCCTTAGGACAGAGCTCTTGCATTCTTGGAGCTGACAGGACCAGTTTATGTGTAATGTTCCTGGAGACCTGGATGCTCCTAGAATAGTTTGCACCGGACAAGTTAACAATCAGCAGAACCAGCACTAATTAATCAGCAAGGGAAAGGAAGCTGATAGTTAGGGGAGTACATGGAAATGTGTCTTAAGTATAAATGTATGCAGTCTAGCATATTGTGACAATAAATACATGACCTGGCACATCACTATCCTCGAGATATATTTCCTCCCTGTGTGTCTGTGTGTGTAAGCAGGAGGGCGAGTTACTTTTTATGACTCCTGTATTTCAGTGCTTCACTCCAGCACCACTTCTGTCAAGCACATTTAATTAACATAGCAAAGTAAAAAAAAAAAAACTTTTCTTTGGTAAACCCTCATAACAAATTACCCACATTCTGGTGTAAAACATGATTGCAACATTCAATCACTTTACTCTCTACTGTGACAAATACGCTTCAGAGGTGAGAGAACAAGCTGCCTCCTTGTGGGAATATCATGGCTGATATAAGAAATCCAGAGGTTTGAGGAATAATAAGCATGTGGATGGAGTGTTGGACAGAGTCACTGTTAAAAATAATTATAGTGGCTTAAACACCTCCGGTTGATCTCAACATCTCCATCATTACTTTGAGGGACTTTTTTTGCATCCATAAATAAGAAGAAAGAACATGAACAGCAGCTGCCACACCATACGAAGACTACTTCAGTGTCATTGAAGTGTGAGTGGACATTCTCTTCACCAGAAGTTTGTGTGTTTTGGCACAGTCCCTGTGCTTTCACAACACCCTCATTGTACATGCTGTGTATTTTCTGATCACAAACACAGCGCATGCAATGTGGACTTTGTGGGGCTCTGAAAGCAGCGATGCTCAACAATGTAATATACTTTCAATGTTGGTGTTTGAGACTTTCATAAACATTCACTCTTGGGACCAATTGAAGTTCTATTTTAATTATCTAAACCCAGTGTCAGATCTATATACCACTACCTTTAACTGAAACAATCCCACTGGTGTCGCCCCTAAGAACTGTCAATCAAAGAAAATAGCCTAAGAATGAGTGTTGACAGCTGTTAGACTTATGTGGTAAAGCTATCTGATTAGCATTACACACTGATAAAGTAAAGGAAGCTATGCAGCACTGTAATGGATGTGGGTATCCGCTGACAGACAGGGGAGGCACAGGATGTTTTCCTTGCCACGCCCCCACAAGTTCAGTTGCAATGGTAGGTTGCCACACTAGGGTACCAGCAATGGTACTCCTAGGGCAGAAGGTCATACACAAACACACTGTAATAAGTACACAAGTGGTGGGAAAAACAATTAATAAAAGCAGGCTGCAACCTGCTTGCTTCTGAAAATAACAAACTCCTTACCTCCTGATCTGGAGAACCGAAGCAGGAGAAATAATCTGCTTGTGGCTGGCATTCCGGAGGGGATGGAGGAAGGCAGACCAACGGAGTTTATGTCAAGCTTCTTTCAAGAAGTGTTTGGGCAGGAGCACCTGGACGTGTTACTTTACAATATTGTTATTGTTTTTGTATTTTTATTCTCCTAAGTTAAAAGCATCCACTTACTGTTATAATATGGTCTAAATGTGCACACCAGATAGGCCAAGGGTATGTCCATACATATATATCTGTGGGTGCGTGTGGCAAAGTGGCTAGTGGAGGGGAACAGGTATAGCGGTGATGCGATGCAGGAGTGACAGGCAGACAACAGTTTCCAGTGAAAAGGTGCTTTTATTTATAATCCAGGTCTGGTGACCGTTAAATAATAAATCCCCGGCTATACACAACAATGTGTAAAGCACGGGGATAGCAATAATAGGGCACAGTCCCGAACAAAACGAACACACGGTCACCAGTCCTGGGTGAGTGCAGACGTGCTTGTGGTGGGTGAAGACACTGTATTTTGTGACGGTTCTGTGCAGTGGTGATCCGGATTGTGCTGACCCTGGTCGACAGCTCCGGATAGGTGAGTTAACTGTCTGGTGGTGCAAAACGCAGACAATTACAACAAACACAACACGTAATTCCTCTTTACAACGAGAGCTCCTCTCTCGATCCTTCTCTCTCCAAGCGTTAACCCAAACGAAGGAGAAGACCAGCGTTACCCTGGCCCCTATATGTAATCCCGCATGATATCGAGATAAACAGTTGCAGCTGCCTTATTACTTGCAGCTGCCTCTCGTTTACCTTTCAAATCAATACGGTCTTACAACAGAGTCGCGCTTCCCTCCAGGCTGACCCACTTCCCTGACCCGGAAACAAACTGTCAGGCGAGCCCTTCCAGATACTTCTCCTCCCATTCTTTAGCGCCCTCACAGGTCGGGAGGAAGATTCATCACCAGAACTCATCTTTCCGTCACAGTGCGTCACTGGTTATGTCAGCCCAATACATTCCGGGGAATGTAGTTTTGGTGCCACTGGGAACAATGCAGCTCAGACAAGGGTTTTGTTTGTCGGGCATGCTTTGCAGAGGTAGTCATGTAGGTAGCCTTTAGCTTTCGCTCTATTAGTGTTTTTAGTCCGCTGGCTAAGTTTGCTGCTCTCAACTGCCTGTGATGGATTTTCCATTACTGTCATTACTATATATATATATATATATATATATATATAATATATATATATATATATATATATATATATTCACTATATTCACTATTTACATGTAGTTTAGAGGAAAAGGAAAGAATGTTTGCACAGCCCTGTGTACAGTATTTTTTTCTGGGCATGGCTGAAAATGTTTATTTCTACAGATACAGTTTAAGGTGTTAACTTACTATGTGTATTCTGTACTTTATACTAAATAATTTACATGTTCTTGCATTATTACAGTATCTCTAAGCATAGACAAGTGGTTATTTTTTATAAATCTGTATTTTTTTTGTGTGTGTGTTTTCATAAATTTTGTACATTTCTTATAGTTACCTATTTTTAAGGGTTGCTCACATTTAGATTTTAGTTCTGGGACTACTGCTGTAAGGTTAGGCACAGCAGAGCAGACGCAGTGGTTAGCTTATAAACTGAAGAAATTAAGCTTTGGGAATATTACCACCTCCTCTTAGGAGGTGGTATGGGGGATGGGGCTGTTACATTTTTTCTGTTGTCTTTTTTTCTCTTTCTTTCACTTTCCTTACTCTTTCTCTTC
Organism: Polyodon spathula; assembly: GCF_017654505.1. Lineage (NCBI taxonomy): Eukaryota > Metazoa > Chordata > Actinopteri > Acipenseriformes > Polyodontidae > Polyodon > Polyodon spathula. Next base: position 42,771,234 of record NC_054540.1, on the reverse strand, counting down.
TGTTGTGTTTTTTTTATGGGTCAAGGGGAGGAGATCTGAGGTTAAGATGCTTTTTTGTGCATCTCATCCAACGTTTTTTATTTATATGCCTAAATCTTGATGGTTGCTGCAGCTGGCACTAATTCTGGTACTATTGGGTGCCAGGTTAATTTTATAAGCTGGAATGTGAAAGGGCTTAATCACCCAGTGAACAACCTTGTTCTCACCTTGAACAACAGAAAGTGAGCATTGCTTTCCTCCAAGAAAAGCATCTTTGAAATTCAGACCACTCCTGCATACATAGCAATTGGGTGAGACAGCTGTTTCATTCCAAATTTCATGGCAAGGCTCAGGGTGCGGCAATTTTAGTAGACAAATCCATTCCATTCATTCCCTCCCAGGTGACTGCAGACCAAAATGGTCATTATATTGTTGTCACAGGTACTCTTTATAACATCGTTTTCATTTTAGCTAATGTTTCTGCTCCTTATTTATTCCTTACCTGATGTGCACACACATCACCTTTTACTTGGGGGGGGAGTGGCATGAACTGTACTCTTAATCCCAGGTTGGACTGCTCCACCTTAAATCCAGCACCCCCTTTGAAATCTGCTCTGATTATTCAATCCTATCTTGACACCTATGGGGCCTCTGATCCATGGCAATTACTATTTCCAATACCAGGCAGTACTCTTTTTTTTGTCCTGTATATCAAACATACTTTTGAATTGACTATTTTTTTTCTTCCATTGTATGTTCTTGTACGTGTCAGAGTATAGTCATATCAGATCATGCACCTCTGGTTTTGGAGCATGTGTTTTTCAGACAGATGGCATCATGTCATCATTTGAGACTCAACCCCATATTTTTATCTGATCAAGACTTTATCCAGTTTATTTCTTCCCAGATAAACTTCTTTCTGGACACCAATTCAACACCTGGGATGTCCACCATGACTATGGGAAACCCTAAAGGCTTACTTATGTGGCTAAATAATCTCTTACAAGCTCCGAACAGGGAGGCTCTCAGAACTAACTGACCTTATTTTACATTTAGATCAGCAACATGCTAACTCCCCCACTCCAGAACTCTATAAACAACGATCGTCCCTGCAAACTGAATTCGACCTTCTGTCCATTAAACAGGCAGAGCAATTAATGATTAGATAACGGCATGCACTATATGAACATGGTGACAAGGCTAGCAAGATTTTAGCACATCATCTGCATCAGTCTGCTGTATCACATTTGATCCCATAAATTAAGACCCAATCAGGTCTGCCTACAAGTGACCAGCATGAGATTAATAATCAACTTAAAACATTTTGTTCTTCTCTTTACAAATCAGTATCGCCTGATCCCACACTGACTTGCTAAGATCCTTGCACATCGTCTTGAATCGGTTCTCCCCTCTATAGACACCCTTGACCAGACAGGGTTTGTGCAGGAACTACCTGTCATTATTGAAATTCCTGGGAGGAAAATGAAACATTCAAAATGAAACTCTGAGACTTGCTTGAGAACAGCTCACTTGGCTTGCATTAATCATGTCTGTATGGAAATCAATTGCAAGACAATGGACTGAAACCCTTGCTCAAGTCAGAATATGATTGCCAAGTATGTGAATGAAAATAGTGCAGAATGTTCTAGCATTGTGAAATGCTGATGTGCATGCATGGTATCGGGTGCATGCAGTCAGGTACATCTCAAAGAAAATCCTTAAAACCACATCGAAATAATAGAAGAACTTCAAACAGTCATTGTAAATACAAAGAAATGACTAGGCTTTAGTATTGTTTTACTAAATAGATTTTAGCAGTTTATAGATGATTTGAAATAATTGTAAGTAATGTCAATTTCTTCACCTAATATTAAAAGCAGTCCAATACAAATTGACAACCCAATCTTAATTATTTATACTTAGAGAACATTATAGTGTAAGCAAATATTGGTGTATGATCAGACACTGTGTGACCCAAGTACCGCTATATTAATTCAGCTGGGGTTTGTCCCCAGGGCTCATATATTGACCTACCAATTACCATTACTACAAACAACATAAATACAGGGTTTTCTTTTTTGTCTTACTTTGCAATCAGGCAACTTCTTCATTTGATACGTCAGCAAATCACTTGTCTTTGCTTTGCTGCTTACCTTTTCAATTCGGGATCGTTTTACATTCAATTTCCTTAATGTCTTCAACATTTTCAGGGGGTTAGATAACCCATGTCATCAAAATCGTTTAATAATGTTGTGTAGGACCAATTCAATAATTGACAATGTAATATTTATCTGGGTTGATTAGTATCTAAAGTGATATTTAAATTGACGTGTTACAAAGATCGAGGATTTACTATGAACACACATTCATGCGCAGACATAAGGAATTGTTAATCAATAGTAGTATTTTATTACATACAATAAGCAGAAATCAGAGAAGTGATAAAGTAAATATCTTAGTCTCTAAGCACAAAAACAATTCAAAACTCTCACTGCCTTAACTTGACTAGAAGGCAATTGAAATATGACACCACCTGTCTCCTCACACACATACACCCATCTCCAAGCACACAGCCTCAACTGAAATGATGCAGACAATCTTAGAATTGATCACATTAAGCTTATTAATGGTATATAGATTAAATATATGGCAAGTTTTTACTCTTAAAGAAATTCTTCATACAACAATATGAGGTAGATTAATTATAGTTCATAAAGTTTCACTAAAAGTTATTTCACACGCAACGTGTGAAAAATAAATAATTAACAGTTCAATTCTATGTGAATGTGTGTCACAAATACGGCTGCAGTGGGTGGTGTCAGACCAGAGTGAGGAAATAAACAACAGAGAGAGGTGGAGTTCGGTGGAGCTGAGCGAATGGTTCCAATCCCGTTCTCCACTCACCGAACACATATACCCCCCTTGTGCAAAGCACACATGGCCTCAATGGCCACCTCTCCCCTTAAAATCCCAAAAGTCTTGCTGAAAGTCCTAGGCCAAGAACAGGGACTTTAAGGGGTTGATGGGCGGCAATGTTGCCAGTAGCCAGGCTGGCCATGCTGTCAGCAAATCTGCTGACAGTGGGGCAAATTTCTCCTCCCGCTGTACCACTGGCAGTGGAAATGCTGCTAATGGTGCGGCTGTCAGCAGACGTGCTGACAGCTCCCAGACTGACTCCTTCAGCCAGCGGAAAAGCTGCTGGGGTTGGTGGTACAGACCTCCCCCAAGATCTCCGGCAGCGAAACTGTTGCGGCGGAAGGTGGTCTCCTGACCTCTCCCCCCTTTATAGCCGGCGGCTCCCTCTGGTGGGACTCCGGCCACACTGACCCCTGTGGCCAAGCAGAGCTGACTGCATCCCCTGGCGAAGCAGTTCCAGCCACCCCAGGCGATGCGGAGTGGCTGGCAACCCCAGGCGATGCGGAGCAACAGGCAACCCCAGGCAATGCAGAGTGGCTGGCAACCCCAGGCGATGCGAAGCGGCTGGCAACCCCAGGCGATGCGAAGCGGCTGGCAACCCCAGGCGATGCCAGGCAGGCATCCTTGGGCGAAGCGAGGCAGGCATCCTTGGGCGAAGTGAGGCAGGGAGTCCGGACAAGCTGGAGTGTGGCCGGGAGGTTCTTCCCCGTGCTTCCCTCAGCAGTCTATGACAGGCTTCTGAGGACTGCCAGCATCTAGTTCTGGTCCTTCTGGTGAAGGGAGAGGCAGCTCCTGCTCCTCTCCTCATGATGGTGGGAGAAGTGATTCCAGCAGGCATTCATCCTCTGCTGGTGGGGGAAGTGATACTAGCAGGCATTCATAATGTGGGTGGGGGAAGTGATACCAGCAGGCATTCATCCTCTGCTGTTGGGGGAAGTGGTACCAGCAGGCATTCACCCTCTGCTGGTGGACAGGAACCCAGCAGGCATTCACCCTCTGCTGGTGGACAGGGACCCAGCAGGCATTCATCCTCTGCTGGTGGAGGTGGTGGAGGCAGAGGCAGCTCCTGCTGCTTTGCTCCTGGCGGTGGAGGAGGCAGAAGCAGCTCCTGCTGCTCTGCTCCTGCCGATGGAGGTGGCGGAGGCAGAGACAGCTCCTGCTGCTCTGCTCCTGCCGATGGAGGTGGCGGAGGCGTGTAGTCTCCTGGTGGCAGAAGTGAGAGCGGCGTGTAGTCTCCTGGTGGCAGAGGTGAGAGCGGCGTGTGGTCTACCCTTATTACAGGGGACTGGTGTGGCTCTCTCTCACTTGCAGGGGACTGGTGCAGCTCTCCCTCACTTGCAGGAGAAGGTGATGGAGGCAGAGGAAGCACCTGCTCCTCTTCTCCAGGTGGTGACGGTAGGGGAAGTGATACCAGCAGGCACTCACCCTCTGCTGGTGGAGAAGGGAACAGCTCCCTCTCGGGCTTTGGATCCCCGCGGTCTGGACTGCAGTGATGTATTATGCACTATAAAATGCATGTTTTCTCTGGTTCACCCAGTGTTCGCTTCATTACTGGCAACACAATTAGCAGTCCCACAGGACGATCCTGTAGTTATTTATTTTATGTCCAGGGCTCATTAGATCTATTAGAAACCATAAAAAGTCTCTGTTATGTTTTTTTTTTTTTTTTTCTGTAAAAAGCTTGCAGCGCTACATAGTGTGTTGTCCAATGCTGACTCCAGGCACTTTTTTTCCTTTAAACGTTGCTGTTTGTGTTTCTGTTTCCACTTTTACCCTATGTGAGTGAGTTACAGTGTACAGTATGTGTCTCATTTCTTAGTGAGTATGTTTAATCTTTCAGACTTCATACTGCCTTATGAGTGTTGTTATTTTTCTGGTTCAGTTAAATAGTTATACTAAAGTGTATTGATATTTGACCTAGTGAAAATTAAACAGTATCTAGCGAACATGTTTTATATAGTATTATAATTTATAGAACATTTATCTAAATTCATGATGAAAAGATTATGACAAAGCATTATTAAACACATTTTTGGATAATCTGTTGCTAGGAGATTCGCAACCCACAGCCGTGCCACCTCTCTCACACCCTTCCTGTATACTGTACAGACATTTTCAGAAGTGACACTCAAGTGCACAGCCCACTTAAGGGAGCACTAACACTCAAGTGCTGTTTCTGAATGCATATTATTAACATTGTATATAGAGAATGACAGATGGCAGGGATTGTTTATTTTCTTCGTTAGATGGAGAAATTGATTCTGCGTTTCAAAAACCCTTTGTTTTATAGTAAACAGAGCACTGTCTGTCCCATATACTGCAAACATGCCACAGTATAATGCGTGTGAATTACGGTTATAAGGATACATGTTTACTGTGATAAGGCTACAGGGTATATTACACATTTTCATTATAAGACACTTCCCCATTTGCATAGTAGCAGCGACACTTAGAATGCCAGCACACATTGAACATTCTATTTAAGCAGCTGTGGTCGATCCTCCCGATTCTGACGGCGTTGCATAAAATGGGACGAGATCGGCAAAAAAGCAAAGGTTGAACTGTCCGGGAATTCCAGAAAGATCGCTCGCTCCGCCCGAACGCAGAAGTCCGCAGCCGCCGCGCCATGTACCCCAGTCAGAGTTACTATGTACGCCAATTGGGTACAGCGGCGACCGGGGCCGAGGCTAAGGGCGGGGTCGAACAGTATTTAAAGGACGGTACGATCTGTGCTCGCTTGCTCAGTCCTGGGGAACAGCGAAAGGAGACGTGTGGCTAAACTGGTTATAAAAGTATGTTGTATTGCAGAGACAGGAGACGGTGTTTCGAATTGGTACCCGGAAGAATGACCGGGACCTCGTCACTAAAATCCTACCCAGGACTGGGAGCCCCCTAGAGGTCAGCGCGGGAGTGCCAGTGGAGCTTATATCTATTTTTTTTAATCTTTTATTGTGTCCGGGACTTTGTTATTTGTACCTTTTTATTTTCTCCTCCTCCTTTGTCATTGTTGATATTGGTGGAGGAATTTATTTTGACTATTTTTATTTCATTACTTTTGTTCTATTAAAAGATGACGTCGGAGGACGACCTGGAGGCATTCCTGACCATGTTCGAGCGGGTCGCTGAAGCGTCATCCTGGCCAGCTGAAAACTGGGCGCTACACCTGGGTCTCTGCCTCACTGGGGAAGCCCAGGCTGCCTACCAGGCCATGGGTAATGAGGAGGCCCGGGACTACCAAAAAGTAAAGACGGCCATTCTTCGCCGTCTGAACTTAACACCAGAATCGCAAGTCCCGGGCATATGTGCGTCCTTCTGGGGCCCGGCCACGGCAAGTGGCCCAACAGTTGTGGGATCACCTCACTCGATGACTTCGCCTAGAAACAAGAACTCCACAGCAGATGATGGAGGCAGTGGCCATCGACCAGTTCCTCACGGTACTGGGACCAGGGACTCGGGACTGAGTGGCACGTCATGCTCCCGAATCTCTGGAGCAGGCCATTGAACTGGTCGAGGCCTGTGAAGACGCTGAGGAACGATGGGAACCCCGGAACCCATCTCCGCCCACCTGGACCCAAGCCCAGATGACACCGCGCACGACAGCAGTGAGGCCTCCGGCTTCCATCGACCCTCCGGACGCTTTGCCTCCAAAGTGGAGGACAAAGTTAGCCCCCAGCTAACTGGGAAAACCGGAAAGCCCCTCTTATGGTGGACCTGGAAACAAGCAGCCATCTCCTGCAACGTCCACCACCCCGGTCTGCTTTCGATGCCACGAACCGGGCCACTTGGCCGGGATGTGTCCTGCCACCATGGAGTGCGATGTGGCCTCTCGATACCTAACATCGGCAGAGGGTAAGTACCGGGGAAGGGGTCAGGAAGAACCTTGTCTTGTCCCTGTTCAGATAGAGACTGTGAGTACCCACGCTTTAGTAACCACACCATTGTATCGGGAGCTCTCTTGGAAGGCGGCTTGGCAGCCTCAGGGAATTGTGGCAATCTCTTGAATGCACGGGGACACCAAGACCTACAGTACCACTAAAGTTAGATTGACCGTGAAGGGTTGGACATGCCGTTTAGCTGTAGCTGTCGCAAGGTGGGTTCCATACCCCATAGTATTGGGTGGGGACTGGCCTTTTTACCATGAATTACACCCAGTACTGACCCCATCCACAACTGAAAAGAGGGAAACAGCAACGGGAAGAGATATTGGCGAAATCTTCCCGTTGAAATCGGATCTGTTTTCACCAAGTTTCGGCCCCAGAAAACAAAACGAGAGCCGAGGGCTGAGAAGCTTGAGTGGGCAGTAGCAAGACAAGGATGGGGATTGGTGGGAGAGCGTTCTGAACCGACCAAATGAAAGAAGGGGGTGGGAGTTCAGTGTGATCCAAGGGAACTGGCCACTAAGGCCCCAAGGGCAGATACTGCACTACCACCGCTCGAAATACCTTCAACCTGGGACCAGGATGTGGACCTTGAGTGGGAGCAGAATAATGATCCCACTCTGGTACACGCCCAGGAACGGGTCGGGTCGATTGAGGGGAAGGAAGCTGAAGGCACCGCGCCGCTTGTTTTTCCCCATTTTATCGTGTCCAGGCGACTACTATATAGAGTATCCCGAGCCTCGGGCACAGGGCAGCCTGTAACCCAGTTACTCATTCCAAAACCTTTTCACGCTGAGATATTGCAGTTAGCACACGATATCCCTTTTTCCGGCCACCTGGGTCGAGAAAAGACTTTGGAACGAATACTGGCCCGATTTTACTGGCTGGTACTGTGCGGTGACGTGGCAAAATATGTAGCGGGGTGTCCCGAATGCCAGCGAGTGGCGCCTTCTACAGTGCGCCCGGCTCCACTGGTTCCCCTGCCCCTGGTTGGTACCCCCTTTGAGCGCATTGCGATGAACATTATAGGACCGCTGCTGCCGGCCGACTCGGGATATACGCACATATTGGTAGTGGTGGACTACGCAACACGATATCCCGAGATGGTTCTGCTGCGCTCTACTAATTCCGTAAACATCGCCGGAGAATTGGTTCATATTATGGCTAGAGTAGGGATTCCCAAAGAGATCTTAACTTGACGAAGGGACTAACTTTATGGTGGACACCCTGCAAGAGGTCTACAAAATGCTCAAAATCCGCTCCATCCGCACGTCAGTTTACCATCCACAGACGGACAGATTAGTGGAACGATTTAATCGGACCCTAAAACAGATGCTGAGGCATTTCGTAGATCAAGAACAGAAACATTGGGCAAAGCTCCTCCCCTTTCTCATGTTTGCAGTGAGAGAAGTGCCCCAGAACTCTACGGGGTTCTCCCTGTTTGAGCTATTGTACGGGAGGCAGCCACGGGGTATTCTCGACCTGGTACGAGAGGGATGGGAGGAGCGAGAATTCGATAATAAAAATGTGGCTAAATATGTCCTTCTCCTGCTGGACCGTTTGGAACTAATCGGGCGATTAGCCCAGGAGAATCTACGAAACGCCCAGCAAGAGCAGATGCGGCATTATAATAAACGAGCAAGGCTTCGAACTTTTCAGCCAGGTGACCGGGTACTGTTACTTCTTCCCTCCACTGAATTGAAGCTGTATGCAAAGTGGCAAAGCCCTTATGAGGTGGTTCGGGTGGTAGAGCCAGTGAATTATGAAATTCGGCAACCGGACCTCCGAAAGCCCCTAGAAATTTATCATGTTAATTTGTTAAAACCCTGGCAAGAGTGAGAGGCTCTATTTATTACACAAGATAGCGTAAGTGAGGATTTTGGACCAGAAATAGGGGCTCCAGAATCCACAGCTTCGATTAAGGTGGGGGACCAGCTACTTCCCCTCCAAAAACAAGAGCTGGAACAGTTAGTGGTGGCGTTTGGGGATGTTTTTTCAGAGGTCCCTGGCCGAACCGATGTCATCCAACATGCCATTATCACTCTGCCGGGTGTAGTAGTGCGGCAGCGTCCCTATTGTGTCCCGGTAAGTCAATGAGAGGTCTTGCACTGGGAAGTAGAGAGTATGCTCGAATTGGGAGTCATAGAACCTTCACAGAGCGAGTGGTGCCGTTCTGTAGTAATGGTACCCAAGAAGGACGGTACTACTTTCTTCTGTGTTGACTTCCGCAAGGTAAATGCGGTCTCCAAATTCGATGCATACGATGCCCTGAGTGGACAAACTCCTTGACTGGCTGGGGGACGCGAGGTATCTGTCAACTCTAGACCTGACAAAAGGATATTGGCAGATTCCCCTAACCCCCAGCACATGGGAGAAAACAGCATTCTCCACCCCAGATGGGTTATTTCAGTTTTGAACCATGCCCTTTGGGTTGCATGGAGCCCCAGCTACCTTTCAGAGAATGATGGACAGGATATTAGCCCCACATCATCGGTGTGCAGCTGCATATATTGATGATGTAGTTATTTTCAGCTCTACCTGGAAAGAGCACTTGGATCAATTAGCGGCCATTCTTCAATCTCTGAGGGAGGCGAGGCTAACAGTCAAGTTGGGGAAATGCACATTTGGGCAGCAAGAGACTCAATACTTACGGTTCATTATGGGTAATGGGCGAGTGAAACCAGTCGCTTCCAAGGTCCAGGCCTTGGTGGAGACTCCGATTCCTCGCACCAAAGCCCAAGTAAGGTCATTGTTGGGACTAGCGGGCTATTATCGCTGATTCATCCCCGAGTTTTCCACCATTGCCGGACCCCTCACTGACCTTACGAAAAAGGGCTCCCCAAATTCAGTACAATGGACAGAACCATGTCAAAAGTTGTTTGATCGTATCAAACACGCTCTCTCCCAAGCTCCAGCCCTAGTGTCACCTGACTTCAGCAAAGAGTTCATCCTCCAGACCGATGCCTCAGAAGTTGGTCTGGGGGCTGTTCTGTCTCAGGAGATCGATGGAGTCGAACACCCCGTCCTATATCTTAGTAAAAAAATGGCTCCTCAAGAAAGAAACTATTCAGTAATAGAAAAAGAGTGTCTCACCATCAAATGGGCTATGAATTCCCTTAAATATTATTATAAATAGACAATTCACTCTCATCACAGACCACACCCCTCTTAAGTGGTTAAGCACAATGAGGGACACAAACACCCGGATTACTCGGTGGAGTCTGGCGCAGAAACCCTTCCAATATACTATCAGACATCGTGTGGGTAAGGAACACCAAAATGCTGATTTCTTTTCAAGGGAAGGGAGGTCAATTGGGGAGGTAGGAGAGGCTGAGTGGGCCTACGGCTCCACTCTGAGGGGGGGAATATGTGACAGGGGTGCAGCGGGTCGGAGCTGTGGTCGATCTTCCCGATCGCTGGTGGCGTTGCATAAAACGGGACGAGACCGGCGAAAAGGCAAAGGTTGAACCGTCCGGGAATTCCAGAAAGATCGCTCGCTCCGCCCGAACGCAGAAGTCCGCGGCCACTGCGCCACATACCCCAGTCAGAGTTACTATGTATGCCAATTGGGTACAGCGGCAACTGGGGCCAAGGCTAAGGGCGGGGTCGAACAGTATTTAAAGGACGGTACGATCTGAGCTTGCTTGCTCAGTCCTGGGGAACAGCGAAAGGAGACGTGTGGCTAAACTGGTCGTAAAAGTGTGTTGTATTGCAGAGACAGGAGATGGTGTTTCGAATTGGTACCCGGAAGAATGACCAGGACCTCGTCACTAAAATCCTACCCAGGACCGGGAGCCCCCTAGAGGTCAGCGCGGGAGTGGAGCTTATCTATTTTTTTAAATCTATTATTGTGTCTGAGACTTTATTAGTTGTACCTTTTTATTTTCTCCTCCTCCTGTATCATTGTTGATATTGGTGGAGGAATTTATTTTGACTATTTTTATTTCATTACTTTTGTTCTAGACAAATAAAATCCCTGCTGCGGGGAAAACTAATCAAGCCTCCTGTGTACTTTTTGCCAGTCCCATCATCACCACCATTTGACTCAGCCCACTAATCTCCTACAATGGCGCTCTGCATCTCTTTTTCAACTGCAGTTACCTCTGTGTGCTACTCTTCCAACTTCTGGCCTGATGTCACCGCAATGCCATTTCCTGCCACAGGGCCAAAACAAATAAACAAACAAACAGACAGAAGAAAGCACCCAGCACACGTAGCAATTGTTTAACCTTTTTAGTTTTGCTTTCTTCACCTCCCGACTTGTTCCGCCTCTTGAACACACCAACCCTGAGTGAGTGAAACAATGCATCTTTGATGCAGCTGTACCGAGACTCAATTGCTAATCATTAATTTGGAACCTCGGTAGATCTGCACGTGAACTAATTGTGCTCCCCGTGCTTCAATACTAATACCCACTTTAATCTGCATGAGAAGTGATTGTACAATCCCTGTGCCTAAATACAAATATACATTTCAACAGCACCCATGCTACATAGCCCCACATTGTATCCCATGCACCAATACATATACACCAACATTAACACGCCACATACAACATAAAACACAAAAATACTCACAGGGGTGCACCCCGCCACATGTCTCCCCCCTTTGTTTGCAGCACACATGGCCTCAAAGGCCACCTCTCCCCCTTAAAATCCCAAAAGTCCCACTGAAAGTCCTGGGACAAGAACAGAGGCTTTAAGGGCCCCATGTGCGGCAATGTTGTCTGTGGTAATGTTGTCAGCACTCCTGCCACTGATCGGCTACTGGTGGCAATGCTGGCAGCTTCCCAGCTGACAGCAGAAATGCTATCAGTGGAGCCATCAACGGCTCCCAGGCTGGCTCCTCCAGCCCCAGAAAATCCTTGGAGGTCAGCAGCAAATGAACTCCAGTGCAGGCATCTCCAGGTGATGCAGAGCGGGCAACCCCAGGTGACGGTTAACAACCATTCCCAGGCAACGGCAAGCATGCGACACCAGGTGACAGCAAGCAGACGACCCCAGGCGATGATGAATTAGCCTCCCCGGGAGACGATGAACTAGCCTCCCCAAGAGATTGTGAGCAGGCATCTCCAGGCAACGGCGAGCAGGCGAGCAGGCCTCCTCAGGCTATGGCGAGCAAGCCTCCCCAGGCGATGGTGAACTAGCCTCCCCAGGTGATGCAGGCTTGGCAGCCCTTTGTGGTGTAGGCTCTACAGCCCTAGACATTGCAGGTTCCGCAGTCCTCATTGGTGCAGGCTCAGCAGCCCTAGGCGATGCAGGCTCGACAGCCCTAGGTGTTGCATGTTCAGTAGTCCTAGGCAGTACGGGCTTCGCAGCCCTAGGCGGTGCGGGACAGGCAGCCCTAGGCGGTGCGGGACAGGCAACCCCAGGCAGTGTGGAACAGGCAACCCCAGGAGATGGAGGTGGGAGTGGCAGGTAGTCTCTCTGTGGCGGTGGAGGCGAGAGCAGCACATAGTCTCCCTCCATCACTGGGGACTGATGTGGCTCTTCCTCGGTTGCGGGGGACTTGTGCGGCTATCCTTCAGTCGCTGGTGTAGGCCAGGCTCGTCCCTCTCGCACTGTAGACAGCAGCGGGGCTTTTCCCTCTTGTGCTGGAGATGCTGGTACCTAGGCTGTTGTTCTCTACATGTCTGCCTCTAGGTAACAGAGGACCAACTCCACAACCTCCTCTAGTGACCTTGGACGGTGTCCTCCTTGCCAGGCCCTCCATCAGTCCCCATCCCTCTGCCACAGGGAATCAGTCACCATCGACATGGACAGTCCTCCAGCCCAGGATTTTCCTTTACTCAGTCCCATACTGGCTTGACTCCAACTCGCCTTCCATTCTTATTTTATTTATTAAAAAAAAAAAAAAAAAAAAACACTGCACCCGCAGTATTCCTGGCCTGACACGTGGTGGCGCTGTTTTCCAATTCTGGACACCATAGCTCCGTGGTGACATCACACCCGGAAGAAACACACACTCAGCACTGCAAGTGAATGTGAATGCACTGCTTGTACATTTTAATAAAGAAAAGATTTAAACAAGACAAAAAAATCACTTTGTAAAACAAAATGGCACGAGGGCCAAAACAAACCAAAAAACTAACAAACAAACAGACGGAAAAAAACAAGTATCTACACCGGCACACGTAGCAATTATTTAAGCTTTTTAGTTTTGCTTTCTTTAGTTCCAACTTGTTTCGCCTCTTGAAAACACCAACCCTGAGTGAGTGAAGCACGGCATCTTTTATGCAGCTGTACCGAAACTTGATTGCTAATCAATCAATCAATTGGAATCTCGGTACATCTGCACGTGAACAAATTGTGCTCCCCATGCTTCCATCCTAATACCCAGTTTAATCTGCATGTGGAGTGATTGTGCAATCCCTGTGCCTAAATACAAATATACATTTCAACAACACTCGTACTACCTAGTGCTACTCGTGCAGCATTATATGCCGTGCACCAATACATATACACCAACATTAACATGCCACAGGTCTGAGACCCTGCAACCCCAGATTTCTGGTTGAGGGATTCAGTTACAGAAGGAAAGGGCTGACCTTCAGCAAATTTCTCATGGAATGCTAACAGTTCTTGTCAAATATACCTATACAGCAAAGGTCATCTAGGAAAAAGAGAAAGAACCTTTAAAAGAAAAACTTTAGATGCAAAGAGACTACCAGCATTTCCTCAGCATATTTCCTCACCTTGCTCATTTGAATGGCTATGTATTTAAAAACAAAAGGTGATTTCAGTGTACCATTGCATTGGGCTGAGCGTACTTATTAATGTAGACAGAATTTGAAGTTTAAAAAAAAATATATATATTTCCACTGATTTTTCACATCCCTCAATTGTTGTCAAAACTATTCACTACTGCCTGACAAGGGCTCTGTCTATTTGCTACTGCCTGAGGAGGGCTGTGTCTATAAGCTACTGCCTGACGAGGGCTGTGTCTATACACTACTGCCTTACTTAGACTGTGTCTATTCACTACTGCCTAACGAGGGCTGTGTCTATAAACTATTGCCTGGCGAGGGCTGTGTCTATTCACTACTACCTGACAAGGGCTGTGTCTATTTACTACTGCTGACAAGGGCTGTGTCTATAAGCTACTGCCTGACGAGGGCTGTGTCTATTGATTACTGCCTGACGAGGGCTGTGTCTATTCAATACCACCTGATGAGGGCTGTGTCTATTCATTACTGCCTGACAAGGGCTGTGTCTATTCACTACTGTCTGACGAGGGCTGTGTCTATTCACTATTGCCTGACGAGGGCTGTGTCTATTCACTATTGCCTAACGAGGGCTGTGTCTATTTGTTACTGTCTGATGAAGGCTGTGTCTATTCATTACTGCCTGACAAGGGCTGTGTCAATTCATTTCTGCCTGACGAGTGCTGTGTCTGCGCACTACTGCCCGACGAGGGCTGTGTCTATAAGCTAATACCTGAAGAGGGCTGTGTCTGTTACCTACTGCCTGACGAAGGCTGTTTCTATACACTACTGCCTTACTTGGGCTGTGTTTATTCACTACTGCCTGACGAGGGCTGTGTCTATTCACTACTGCCTGACGAGGGCTGTGTCTATAAACTATTGCCTGACAAGGGCTGTGTCTATAAGCTACTACCTGACGAGGGCTGTTTCTGTTCCCTACTGCCTGACGAAGGATCTGTCTATACACTACTGGCTTACTTGGGCTATGTTTATTCACTACTGCCTGACAAGGGCTCTATCTATTCACTACTGCCTGATGAGGGCTGTGTCTATAAACTATTGCCTGACGAGGGCTGTGTCTGTTCACTACTACCAGACAAGGGCTGTGTCTATTTATTACTGCCTGACGATTGCTGTGTCTATAAGATACTGATTGATGAGGGCTGTGTGTATTCACTACTGCCTGATGAGGGCTGTGTCTGTAAGCTACTGTCTGATGAGGGGTGTCTCTATTCACTACTGCCTGATGAGGGTTGTGTCTATTCACTACTGCCTGATGAGGGCTGTGTCTATAAGCTACTGTCTGACGAGGGGTGTCTCTATTTACTACTGCCTGATGAGGGCTGTGTCTATTCACTACTGCGTGATGAGGGCTGTGTTTATTCACTACTGCCTGATGAGGGCTGTGTCTATAAACTATTGCCTGATGAGGGTTGTGTCTATTCACTACTGCCTGATGCGGGCTGTGTCTATAAGCTACTGTCTGACGAGGGGTGTCTCTATTTACTACTGCCTGATGAGGGCTGTGTCTATTCACTACTGCGTGATGAGGGCTGTGTTTATTCACTACTGCCTGATGAGGGCTGTGTCTATAAACTATTGCCTGACGAGGGCTGTGTCTATAAGCTACTATCTGACAAGGGCTGTGTCTGTTCCCTACTGCCTGATGAGGGCTGTGTCTATAAGCAACTGCTTGACGAGGGCTGTCTATTCATTAATGACTTACGAGGGCTGTGTCTATAAGCTACTGCCTGACGAGGGCTGTGTCTATAAGCTACTACCTGACGAGGGCTGTGTCTGTTCCCTACTTCCTGACGAACGCTGTGTCTATACACTACTGCCTTACTTGGGCTGTGTTTATTCACTACTGCCTGACGAGGGCTGTGTCTATTCACTACTGCCTGACAAGGGCTGTGTCTATAAGCAACTGCCTGAGGAGGGCTGTGTCTATTCAATACTGCCTGATGAGGGCTGTGTCTATTCACTACTGCCTGACAAGGGCTCTGTCTATTCACTACTGCCTGATGAGGGCTGTGTCTATAAAATACTGCCTGACGAGGGCTCTGTCTATTCACTACTGCCTGATGAGGGCTGTTTCTATAAACTATTGCCTGACGAGGGCTGTGTCTATTCACTACTACCTGACAAGGGCTGTGTCTATTTGCTACTGCCAGACGAGGGCTGTGTCTGTTCCCTACTTCCTGACGAACGCTGTGTCTATACACTACTGCCTTACTTGGGCTGTGTTTATTCACTACTGCCTGACGAGGGCTGTGTCTATTCACTACTGCCTGACTAGGGCTGTGTCTATAAGCAACTGCCTGACGAGGACTGTGTCTATTCACTAATGACTTACGAGGGCCGTGTCTATAAACTATTGCCTGACAAGGGCTGTGTCTATTTGCTACTGCCTGACGAGGGCTGTGTCTGTTCCCTACTGCCTGACGAAGGCTGTGTCTATACACTACTGCCTTACTTAGGCTGTGTTTATTCACTACTGCCTGACGAGGGCTGTGTCTATTCACTACTGCCTGACGAGGGCTGTGTCTATAAATTATTGCCTGACAATGGCTGTGTCTATAAGCAACTGCCTGACGAGGGCTGTGTCTATTCACTAATGACTTACGAGGGCTGTGTCTATAAACTATTGCCTGACAAGGGCTGTGTCTATAAGCTACTACCTGATGAGGGCTGTGTCTGTTCCCTACTGCCTGACGAAGGCTGTGTCTATACACTACTGGCTTACTTGGGCTATGTTTATTCACTACTGCCTGACAAGGGCTGTGTCTATTCACTACTGCCTGATGAGGGCTGTGTCTATTCACTACTGCCTGACGAGGGCTCTATCTATTCACTACTGCCTGATGAGGGCTGTGTCTATAAAATACTGCCTGACGAGGGCTCTGTCTATTCACTACTGCCTGATGAGGGCTGTGTCTATTCACTACTGCCTGACGAGGGCTGTGTCTATTCACTACTACCAGACAAGGGCTGTATCTATTTTTTACTGCCAGATGAGGGCTGTGTCTATTTGCTACTGCCTGATGAGCGCTGTGTCTATTCACTACTGCCTGACGAGGGGTGTGTCTATAAGACTGCCTGAAGATTGCTGCGTCTATAACATATTGATTGATGAGGGCTGTGTCTATTCACTACTGCCTGATGAGGGCTGTGTCTATAAGCTACTGTCTGACGAGGGGTGTCTCTATTCACTACTGCCTGATGAGGGCTGTGTCTATTCACTACTGCCTGATGAGGGCTGTGCTTATTCACTACTTCCTGATGAGCGCTGTGTCTATAAACTATTGCCTGACGAGGGCCGTGTCTATTCGCTACTACCTGACAAGTTCTGTGTCTATTTGCTACTGCCTGACAAGGGCTGTGTCTATTTGCTACTTCCTGATGAGGGCTGTGTCTATAAGCTACTGCCTGACGAGGGCTGTGTCTATACACTACTGCCTTACTTGGGCTGTGTTTATTCACTATGCCTGACAAGGGCTACTACTTCCTGACGAAGGCTGTGTCTATACACTACTGCCTTACTTGGGCTGTGTTTATTCACTACTGCCTGACAAGGGCTGTCTCTATTCACTACTGCCTGATGAGGGGTGTGTCTATTCACTACTACCTGATGAGGGCTGTGTCTATTCACTACTGCCTGATGAGGGCTGTGTCTATTCACTACTGCCTGATGAGGGCTGTGTCTATTCACTACTGCCTGACGAGGGCTGTGTCTATTCATTACTGCCTGACGAGGGCTGTGTCTATTCACTACTTCCTGATGAGGGCTGTGTCTATAAGCTACTGCCTGACAAGGGCTGTTTGTATTCACTGCTGCCTGACGAGGGCTGTGTCTATTTGATACTGCCTGATGAGGGCTGTGTCTATTCACTATTGTCGTCACATGAGTGGAAAAGCTTGCAGGCATTTTTAAACGATATATCTGCTTTCCACAACCTTTCAATTAAAATATAACGTGGTATTTTGCTGTAGTAATGTTTAACAAACTGTGGGTTATTACTTTATATGAATTATCATGTTATGCACGAATGTAAGAATTGCAATTTTTTCTGTAGTGGTGTACTTTTTTCTTTCAAATAGCATATATCTATAATCGTTTGCACGATGTATTTTATTATCAACTATATACACTATTGCAGTTTTATTACAGGATACTTTAGTTTATCTCTAATGTAATCACAGTTTTAAATATAGGCTGCCCCTTTTTTCATTTACGTCCCAAATTGGGCCGCTTTGCTTTTGATAATGTCCCAAATTCTGTGCCGCTTTGCTTTTGATAATGTCCCAAATTCTGGGCCGATTTGGTTTGCAGATAACGTCCCAAATTCCGGGCCTTCAAATAAACCTACCTATTTTATGGTATTAGTCAACATTTGCCTTATCTATTCCTGAGAGTTTATACTGTAGGCCAGGGGTTTTCAATCATATTTTGAAACTGTACCCCTTCTACCTGGAGGTTTCAGCTCAAGTACCCCTTTTTACAGTTTTTGCTCAACTGAACGGTGCCTCAGTTGCAATAAAATGGAGAATAATCTGATGAACACCCCCCTCCCCCCGTTTATTTAATAAATAATTTAATGTCACAACAGTTTGGGTGATAAACTGCTGGTTTAGGACAGAATAACAAACAGTAGCCTTAATTGTTAAAACTTTTAATTACAAGTATTTGGATACACAGAATTACAGAAGTATTTGGTAATTTCTTTGGAAACAGTCGGATTTGCTTTCTATTCGCCAAAGTTTTTTTTTTTTTACATACCATTTACTTCCCATCTCTGCATAATTGTGTGACATTTAAAATGTTTACTTCAAGATAAAACCTCAAGATTATATTTTGATCACAAAACACTTTGTGGACTTAATTGGTGCGTCTGTTGCATAAATACACTACAAAATGTGCAAATTTCAGGTCTTATATATAATGTAAATTTTTTGTACTATTTTGCCATAGGAAATTGCAATCGTGGGGAGAGGCTCCTGTTGTAACCCATAAGTCCACAAATCCTGGGCCAACGAACTCGGTGGTATTGTCTTTAGATGCAGTCTTCTCTAAAGAAAATGGGTTCCACTGGGTTCGTATGACCCCCGACTGCCATTTGGCGCGCCTAAATATGACATAATTATGTTCCACCAAATCTGCCATTTTTTTATGGGAATTTCCATAGAAAATCGAGGCCGAGGGAGTCTTCCTGTCGTACCCCATAAGTCCACAAATTATGGGCCAACAAACTTGGTAGTACTCTCTTTAGATGCACAACAGTCTTGAATAAAAAGATTTGGTTCCTTCGAGTTTGTATGACCCACGACTGCCATTTGCCGACCCTTACCCCGATGGTGTTTTTATAATGGGATTTGCCATAGGGAGGGGGTGGTCTCTTATCGTACCACATATCTCCACGTGTTTTTTAACACTGCCATAGACATGAATTGAGCTGAACACCCTGAACATTTTTTTTGCAAAGAATTGCTACTGGACATGTTACATTCAGGCTAGTCCCCTGAGTCTAGAACCATTTGAATGGTGGTTCTGGTGCTTCTGTTCCAGAAATATGCCCTAAAAGTGATGGCTTTAAGCATAAGGCAATAGTGTGATTTGTGCCACCTAAGGACAGGTGCTTCTGGATTCATTATCTGCATGTACCACAGGTGCTCTGTAGCAATTTTCAGCCTAGCACACGTTTGTTACTTAAGTAATCTAGGGTACAGTTGGAACAAAAACCAGGAGGTACACCGGTCCTCCATGACCAGGATTGGAGACCCCTGCTAGCAGATTCATTGCTCTATATCACAGATTTATATAGCGCCCTTTTTAATTAAAACACCTAATAAATCTCATGATTGTTACTTTGATTCTGCATTTGTTATGTGCTTCTCCAGGCAGAATGTATGTCTTTTATGAAACAAGCAGTGTGTAGTGTAGTGGCTACATCTTCTTTACAGTGAGTGTAAAGCAATCATTTTTGTTCAAGGAATGTATAGTTAAGGTGTGTGCATGCAGGGGTTACCTAGTGGTGTGTAGTGTGCAAGGGCTGCATGGTGGTGAGTGCATGCGGAGGTTGCGTGGTGATGTGTGCGTGCAGGGGTTACATGGAGGGTGTGTGCGTGCAGGTGTTGCATGGTGGTGTGTGCCTTCAGTGGTTTTATGGTGGGTGTATGCATGCAGGGGTTGCAAGGTGTTGTGTACAGGGGTTGCATGGTGGGTGTATGCGTGCAGGGGTGCGTGTTGATGTGTGTGTGGGGGGAGTGCAGGTTTGGCGCATAAGAAGGGTAGGGTAAAAAAAAAAAAACTACTACAATCATTTATTTTCACTTTCGACTCTCAGCCCACTTTTCTCACTTTATGATTTTATTTTGTGATTATTTAATTATTGTCAAAATAAACTGCCTTCATCTGCTCAGGGTTGCAGTTTTATTTCTTGTCCCAAAAACAACCTGAAATGCTACAATATATTGATGGACATAAGCAAATGAGATGTTCCTTTTTTGGAATACCATATTACTTTTCAAAAATGTGTTTTAATGTTAGCCTTTAATAAAGGAAAATGACTGCTTTAATTAATTTGCATGTATCTATTTCAGTGCAATGTAGTTTCTTTATGTAAAAGAAATACATTTTCTTAACATTTACATTTTATTTCTATTTTTTCATTAAAAAAATGAATGTTTTCTAGGGTGAGTAGAAAATACATTAACTTTGATTCATGTACTTAGGGTTACTCTTAAATTAATTTACGATACAGTTTATGGTAAACTGTGCATGCATGACTTAGAAACTCGGCTGTCAGCTGAGTCCCAAAAACTGGGTTGAATTCGAAAATGATCTAAAAACCAAAGTAGCACAGAATGTGTGACATAATCTGAAAAGCAAAGCGGCCCAGAATTTAGGACGGAAATGAAAATAGGGGTAGTGCTATATGTAAAATTGTGATTACATTAGAGATAAACTAATGTATCCTGTAACAAAACTGCAATAGTGTATATATTTGATATTAACATACATTGTGCAAATCATTATAGATATATGCTATTTGAAAGAAAAAAATACACCACTACAGAAAAAATTACAATTCTTACATTCGTGCATAACATGATAATTCATATAAAGTAATAACCCACGGTTTGTTACATTAGTACATATACATCATTTCCGGTCACATGAACATGAAATTGTCTGTACTACGTTATTCAACTTTTCTGATAAATCTTACTGAACAAAATGCTTCAAAAGGCTTCACTTTTCATTTCAATAAATGTTGTTTCCGGTTTGACAGTGTGTGGTGCTGACTGAAAATACAAACTGTCCTTACAAAGGTACCACCAAATGTTCCTGTGAGGGCACTGCACTGCACTTATCATATTGTTGTTAATAAAACAATGAATAATCATCTCCCAACACTGAAACCCTAAACCTAAGGTCAGTATCCTATACTGCAGCCATTACACATCTAAAGTAGTTCATGTTTGGCAGTGAATAAGCATTTTTGTTACTTTAAAAAAAAAAAAAGTGACTGGAGGTGCTGACTTCCTCATTTGTCCTGACAGGAACATTTCATGGTACCTTTGTAGGCACTGCGAAAATACAATGCAGATCAGTTCACATTTACGGTTACAACTGAACTGAAATGTACTTTGGCTTGAAAAAAAAGAAAATACCACCAATGTAGGTGTATAACAGAGAAAAGGTAATGAGACAAGTTAGTGTATTTTTTGTGGAAAGTAACTAATATTATTACCCCTTTTTAAAAATCGAACGCATTATATTACCTCATTCACGAGGCGTGAGCTAGGGGTAGAGATAGGGATAGAGATAGGGCAGAAGAAGCAGAAGGGAGCGGTTAGTAGGACAGAGTGCCTGCTAGAAAGGACCGGACCTAGGATAGAAGAGCAGGCGAGGCCCACTCTAGTAGCAGACCAGCGAAGCTGGACATGGAAGCTAGGACAGAAAGTGGTCACTGACTGAGGGTGGTGATGCCGACATGAGCCCAGGGGCGAAGGACCCAGCAACCGAAGACATAAGAACATAAGAACATAAGAAAGTTTACAAACGAGAGGAGGCCATTCGGCCCATCTTGCTCGTTTGGTTGTTAGTAGCTTATTGATCCCAAAATCTCATCAAGCAGCTTCTTGAAGGATCCCAGGGTGTCAGCTTCAACAACATTACTGGGGAGTTGATTCCAGACCCTCACAATTCTCTGTGTAAAAAAGTGTCTCCTATTTTCTGTTCTGAATGCCCCTTTTTCTAAACTCCATTTGTGACCCCTGGTCCTTGTTTCTTTTTTCAGGCTGAAAAAGTCCCTTAGGTCGACACTGTCAATACCTTTTCGAATTTTGAATGCTTGAATTAGGTCGCCACGTAGTCTTCTTTGTTCAAGACTGAACAGATTCAATTCTTTTAGCCTGTCCGCATATGACATGCCTTTTAAGCCCGGAATAATTCTGGTCGCTCTTCTTTGCACTCTTTCTAGAGCAGCAATATCTTTTTTATAGCGAGGTGACCAGAACTGAACACAATATTCAAGATGAGGTCTTACTAGTGCATTGTACAGTTTTAACATTACTTCCCTTGATTTAAATTCAACACTTTTCACAATGTATCCGAGCATCTTGTTAGCCTTTTTTATAGCTTCCCCACATTGTCTAGATGAAGACATTTCTGAGTCAACAAAAACTCCTAGGTCTTTTTCATAGATTCCTTCTCCAATTTCAATATCTCCCATATGATATTTATAATGTACATTTTTATTTCCTGCGTGCAGTACCTTACACTTTTCTCTATTAAATGTCATTTGCCATGTGTCTGCCCAGTTCTGAATCTTGTCTAGATCATTTTGAATGACCTTTGCTGCTGCAACAGTGTTTGCCACTCCTCCTACTTTTGTGTCGTCTGCAAATTTAACAAGTTTGCTTACTATACCAGAATCTAAATCATTAATGTAGATTAGGAATAGCAGAGGACCTAATACTGATCCCTGTGGTACACCGCTGGTTACCACACTCCATTCTGAGGTTTTTCCTCTAATCAGTACTTTCTGTTTTCTACATGTTAACCACTCCCTAATCCATGTACATGTGTTTCCTTGAATCCCAACTGCGTTCAGTTTGAGAATTAATCTTTTGTGCGGGACTTTGTCAAAAGCTTTCTGGAAATCTAAATAAACCATGTCATATGCTTTGCAATTATCCATTATCGATGTTGCATCCTCAAAAAAATCAAGCAAGTTAGTTAGGCACGATCTCCCTTTCCTAAAACCATGTTGACTGTCTCCCAGTACCCTGTTACCATATAGGTAATTTTCCATTTTGGATCTTATTATAGTTTCCATAAGTTTGCATATAATAGAAGTCAGGCTTACTGGTCTGTAGTTACCTGGTTCAGTTTTGTTTCCCTTTTTGTGGATCGGTATTACGTTTGCAATTTTCCAGTCTGTCGGTACCACCCCTGTGTCAAGAGACTGCTGCATGATCTTGGTTAGCGGTTTGTAAATTACTTCTTTCATTTCTTTGAGTACTACTGGGAGGATCTCATCCGGCCCAGGGGATTTGTTTATTTTAAGAGCTCCTAGTCCCTTTAACACTTCTGCCTCAGTTATGCTAAAGTTATTTAAAACTGGATAGGAACTGGATGACATGTGGGGCATGTTGTCAGTATCTTCCTTTGTAAAAACTTGTGAAAAGTAATCATTTAACATATTTGCTATTTTTTTTTTCTTCCTCTACGATTTTGCCATTTGTATCTCTTAAACATTTAATCTCCTCTTTGAATGTTCTCTTGCTGTTGTAATATTGGAAAAACATTTTGGAATTGGTTTTAGCTCCCTTAGCAATGTTCATTTCTATTTCTCTCTTGGCCTTTCTAACTTCCTTTTTGACTTGCGTTTGCAGTTCTGTGTACTCTTTCTGCGTACTTTCTTTTTGGTCCTTTTTTAATGCTCTGTAAAGTGCCTTTTTTCGCTGAATATTTTTTTTAATTGATCTATTAAACCATTTTGGCAATTTAGTTTTACATTTAGATTTGTCTACTTTAGGGATATAATTGTTTTGCGCCTCTAGTACTACATTTTTGAAGAACAACCATCCTTCTTCTGTGGGTGTTTTCTCTATTTTACTCCAATCTACTTCTGTTAGTCTCTGTTTCATACCTTCATAGTTTGCTTTTCTAAAATTGTAAACCTTAGCTTTAGTCTTTACTTTTGGGGATTTAAAAAACACTTCAAATGAGACCATGTTGTGGTCTGAGTTTGCCAGTGGTTCTCTGACCTCTGTTTTAGTTATTCTATCTTCGTTATTTGAAAAGACTAAATCAAGGCATGCCTCCCCTCTAGTGGGTGCCTTGACAAATTGTGTTAGGAAGCAGTCATTTGTCATTTCCACCATTTCTATTTCATCCTTCGCGCTACCCACCGGGTTTTCCCATTTTATTTGGGGGAAGTTGAAATCCCCCATTAGTATGGCTTCTCCTTTGCTACACACATTTCTAATGTCATTGTATAACAGATTATTGTGCTCACCGTCTGAATCTGGCGGTCTATAGCATGCTCCTATTATTATGCCTTTTGAATTTTTGTCTGTTATTCTGACCCATATTGATTTGGTTTTATTTTCTTTGTCCAGGTTTAACACCTGGGCTTCAAGACTGTTTCTTATGTATAGCGCTACCCCTCCTCCTCTTTCACTGTGAATAAGATGCTGCATCTCCTTTTTAATTATCTTAAAATACTTCCATTCTTGTATACAGGGTGAAATGTTGCCAGTATACTCAATTTGTTTCCTCAGCAAAAATTGCTACCCCTGTTTTTTTTTTTACAATGGGGTAAAAAGATGATAATACATTTTGACAAGTCGTATTGTGGTGTTAGAAGCTGCTACCCTTCTTTATGCAATGGGAAAAAGACACCGTTTTTATTTTCTTTACACATTTATCAATAACTTAATTAATGATGTTTCGTTATGCAAGTGAAACGTGCCGGATATTAAATTATATAAATATAGGGTCAGTCCATGTCAGATCAATCACCCTTGAGGGTTCATGGATTTTTATATAAATGTATATGTGTAAGTGAGCTACCCGAAGTTATTGTATTGTTTTACTGGGACTTTCACTTGTATGTATCTGTTATTGTTGACTTTGTTTAGTTTAGTCAGCGAGGCAGGTTAAGAAATTACACTTTTTTAATAATAAACAAAAATGTTTCATAGCTATTTCTATGTTATGTTTCATTTAATAATTAGTAATTATTATATGAAATGTAATAGAAGAAAGAATGGCTTGTAATTATTAATTACAATTATTATTATAATATTTTGTTTCAGGTTGCCATTCTTTCTTTTATTACGTTTTATGTATGTTTTCTAGGTTTGAAAGTACTGTTGAAAAAAAGTTATTGAAGTTTTATTGTAGTTTTTAATTAGAAATAATAAAAAAAACGTAGTCAGAAAACTTTTTGTGACTTTTTTTCCCCTGTGACGTGGTACACCCCCCCCATTGTGCATTTTGTCTATTTTGTGATTTTATTATTAAAATGTATGGTGGTGGGGTAAAAACATGATGCTTCATTTATTTTTTTTTATTTTTTTAGAGCCTGGAAGGGGTTAGAATACCCCATCCAGATAAAATTGTC
Source organism: Polyodon spathula (assembly GCF_017654505.1). Taxonomy (NCBI): domain Eukaryota; kingdom Metazoa; phylum Chordata; class Actinopteri; order Acipenseriformes; family Polyodontidae; genus Polyodon; species Polyodon spathula. The sequence continues at coordinate 42,746,119 of NC_054540.1, read as the reverse complement.
AGCAGCGACTGATTATTGACAAACTGCCTGTTGACCATGTGTAAGAGAAAACCTGTGCTGAATGTGTTCGAGGGATAAACCAGGTAACTGATAGCCAGTTAATCCCTCAGCTGCAATATGAATAGCTCCAATATTGGCTGAACAGGGTGAGTGTTTAGTGCAGGACAGTGGCGGTGCCATTGCGTACTCCAGTAGTTAAACTACTCACCCCCCCTCCTTTACTGTAGCCAATGGTTCCGACCACAGAATTTCCAGCAGCACAACTACTGCTGGTGGACACCCGGGCAATGGCAAACTGACATCCCAGTGTATCTGTCAGTGCGTTTATATGAGCATAAGATATCAAAAGTCATGTAAACACAGTTTTCTGAAAATGTTTCGGAATATTCTGAAAGTCAGTTTTCGGAAAACAGCACCTATATAATTCTGAATAAATTCCAAAAACTGACAAAATATGTATCATATAAACACGCTTTTGAAAACTTATTGAAATAGCATACTGTGCATGTGCACACTTTGACCCTTTTCTCCTGCATGTGGATGCATCTATTTGTCTAGTTAGGGGTAAAGTAATACATTTGTCAAGTCTGTATGAATTTGTTAATAGCCTATAGTGAAGCAGCAAATGTTTTCCAGCTTTAAAATGACGTGAGTATTTAAAATAATGTCTGCAGTTTTCATGATACCTCAATATTTGCATAAATAATGCATTCCTCCCAGTGAATTTTATAATCTAAAGCAATTATTATGCAAAATGCGTTAATTTAGCAAATACCACAACTGCACTGTATTACTAATATAGATTATACATGTATTACACATACATTCCAATTAGTTTCTAACCCTGCATTACTATAATAGATAATATCAGTTAGCAGCAGTCGAATCTTATTATTGTATTCGGACCAGAACACTTTTCTTCTTCTTCTTCTTCTTCTTCTTCTTCTTCTTCTTCTTCTTCTTCTTCTTCTTCTTCTTCTTCTTCTTCTTCTTCTTCTCCTCCTTCGGCAGACACCTTTATCCAAGGTAGTACAGCAGGAGTGTCAAACACACGGCCCACATTCTCCTGCTGCGCTCTGACTGAGATCAGCCCGAGCGTTGCTGTTCACTCTATTTGCTAAATAAAATAGCTTTCTATTTTGGAAAATACAAGTTTCACACTTGGATTCTCTGGCTGCAATATTATGATACAGGTCATACTTGCAAAACTTGTATATTAGTCAACGTTTTAATTTTCTTTCATGATTGTTTATATTGTACGACGCCATCTTTTTAACGTGTGTTTTACTTTATGTGTTTTGGTAACATTTTAAAAACGAATATACAAACACATATCTAAATCTTGAACGAATATCCAAACATGAAAATCCATATTCGTCCCAGCACAACAATAATTGCAAAATATAAATAGATACTGATCTTTTTTTTTTTTTTTTTTATTTAGCACATTTAAAGATAAAGGCAAAGAACATTAGTGACTGCTACTGCTGTTCTTGATACCTGGAACCTTTGCTTGAACCAGAGCATCAACATCTGGATCAAACTGGGCTGAGGATATCTTGAGTATCAAGTTATGTGAGAATAACATTTTGATTTGTTGATATTCATGACAGAGAAAGATTCAAAAACTCTCCATCAGAAAAATTTTGATGAAACAGCTATCTTGTGACACATGTTGCTTACAAATAAAGCACACTGGCTTTCCATTCATGCCCTCAAAGAAATACGAAATTCCCCATTTCTCTTGAAACACACAGCACTCTTGTTCAACCTTTCTCTTCACGGATAAAGACACAGTGACTCTTGTCACTACGGAACCTTGTTCTGGTATCACTGGTATCATCTACTCGAACCAGCTGAGGCACTGTTGTCTCACCCACGTGGTTAGCAATTGACAGCAATCACAGCAACATGACAATTTGTGATGCTTATGCAAAGGTTTTGGGTTTTGGGTTCATCTTTGTATTTTTATAACTGTCACCGGGCCTGCGCTAAGCGCCAGGGTATCAGATCAGGACCGCCAAACGAAACTAGTTTTACTCCCCTGTAAATACAGTGTAGTTTACAGTAAGTGCAATAAAATACAACTAAAATACAATGCAAAATCGGATACTACAAGTTAGGATTACAATAGAACATAAGAAAGAGAGACATTTACAAACAAGAGGAGGCCATTTGGCCCATCTTGCTCGTTTGGTTGTTAGTAGCTTATTGATCCCAGAATCTCATCAAGCAGCTTCTTGAAGGATCCCAGGATGTCAGCTTCACCAACATTACTGGGGAGTTGGTTCCAGGTCCTCACGATTCTCTGTGTAAAAAAAGTGCCTCCTATTTTCTGTTCTGAATGCTCTTTTGTCTAATCTCCATTTGTGACCCCCGGTCCTTGTTTCTTTTTTCAGGTCGAAAAAGTCCCTTGGGTCGACACTGTCAATACCTTTTAGATTTTTTAATGCTCTTTCTAGAGCAGCAATATCCTTTTGTAATGAGGTGACCAGAACAATAAGTTATACAGTACCTACAATGACATAATAGTAGTGCAATAGTGCAAGTATAGTGGATTAGATGAGGGTCCAGTAACATGGTGCTTAGGTCAGGAAAGTCCATTGCATAGTAGGAGGGGTAGATCAAGAGATCTGCAGTCTAAACAAGTGCAGTCTAAACAGGTGTACCCCAATTTGGCTGTTAAATGCATTTTCACCACAAACTAAAAGAGAAAAGAATACGGTAGCCCTTCATAGCTTATTGTAATATACTTGTTAGACATTGCCAGTGTATGTTTAAAAACGCACTGTTTACAACATGAATATAGTATTTGGATTTGAAGACCACATCACTAACATACTTTGCATAGTATGCTCATGTCTACCAATGAGTGAGTAGAGTCCTGAATATTTATTGGATGCAAGTGTCAATCAATAAATCCTGTCCAGTTCATGATGAGCTTTCTTTTTTAAATTGAAACAAGCTAAAAATCGCATCAGGAACCCGTAACAGTCTCAATGCTACTGTTTTTACAGTCTCTCATCAAACATCTCATTCACCTCTCAATTCGACTGTTTCTACAGTCTCTGATCAAACATCTCATTCACCTCTCAATTCTACTGTTTCTTCAGTCTCTGATCAAACATCTCATTCACCTCTCAATGCTACTGTTTCTACAGTCTCTGATCAAACATCTCATTCACCTCTCAATTCGACTGTTTCTACAGTCTCTGATCAAACATCTCATTCACCTCTCAATGCTACTGTTTCTACAGTCTCTGATCAAACATCTCATTCACCTCTCAATTCGACTGTTTCTTCAGTCTCTGATCAAACATCTCATTCACCTCTCAATGCTACTGTTTCTACAGTCTCTGATCAAGCATCTCATTCACCTCTCAATGCTACTGTTTCTTCTGTCTCTGATCAAACATCTCATTCACCTCTCAATTCGACTGTTTCTTCAGTCTCTGATCAAACATCTCATTCACCTCTCAATTCTACTGTTTCTTCAGTCTCTGATCAAACATCTCATTCACCTCTCAATGCTACTGTTTCTACAGTCTCTGATCAAACATCTCATTCACCTCTCAATTCGACTGTTTCTACAGTCTCTCATCAAACATCTCATTCACCTCTCAATTCGACTGTTTCTACAGTCTCTGATCAAACATCTCATTCACCTCTCAATTCGACTGTTTCTACAGTCTCTGATCAAACATCTCATTCACCTCTCAATTCGACTGTTTCTACAGTCTGATCAGTCTCTGATCAAACATCTCATTCACCTCTCAATGCTACTGTTTCTACAGTCTCTGATCAAACATCTCATTCACCTCTCAATTCGACTGTTTCTACAGTCTCTCATCAAACATCTCATTCACCTCTCAATTCGACTGTTTCTACAGTCTCTGATCAAACATCTCATTCACCTCTCAATTCGACTGTTTCTACAGTCTCTCATCAAACATCTCATTCACCTCTCAATTCGACTGTTTCTACAGTCTGATCAAACATCTCATTCACCTCTCAATTCTACTGTTTCTTCAGTCTCTGATCAAACATCTCATTCACCTCTCAATGCTACTGTTTCTTCAGTCTCTGATCAAACATCTCATTCACCTCTCAATGCTACTGTTTCTACAGTCTCTGATCAAACATCTCATTCACCTCTCAATACTACTGTTTCTACAGTCTCTGATCAAACATCTCATTCACCTCTCAATGCTACTGTTTCTACAGTCTCTGATCAAACATCTCATTCACCTCTCAATGCTACTGTTTCTACAGTTTCTGATCAAACATCTCATTCACCTCTCAATGCTACTGTTTCTTCAGTCTCTGATCAAACATCTCATTCATCTCTCAATTTTACTGTTTCTTCAGTCTCTGACCACATGGATGTAATGTCTTGGCATTTCAGCCCATTGGATTGAATGGAATGGCAAACACTGAACATCACAGTTCAAAGACAAACATCTTACTATTAAAATAAAGACCACGCTCTGTAGTCAAGCGCTAAGTGCGTGTCTCATGCTGGTGTCAGTATTTTTAACTCATTCGATCTTAGGAGGAGAGCCAGTCCATTGTTCTGAAACTCTATCTACAGTATATTTACCTTTCTTTAGGTGTAGTAACCCATACCCACTACATTCCTTAAAAATGAGAAGGAGGACTCAACACAGTTTCAGCTAAAACTGATTTTTTGTCTAAAACATTTTAGTGAAGATAGTTTGGCTGTAGTATCATATATTATACCAAGAATGGTCTGGCAAAGGTCAACCATGGGATATACTGTATTTACCAAATTAGGACTGACCATGTTAAAATATTTGATTCAAATATCATAGGAAAATACTGTTGTGTTTCAGAGAAACAAATTGTGTTTCAGCAAAGTGTCAAATGTGGTGAATAACTTTAAAAACACGAGCAAAGCAAGGCAGCAGAAGAAAAATTGAATGTTATTTCAGGCGTGTGTGTGCCACAAAGGTAATAGTGAGGGGAGTTTATTCTGTAAGATGATACAACTGGATTTCAAGTATTTACTGTACATAGAGTTTCTTTGACTGACTGTTGTTTATAACCATATTCCAAAGTGCAGACTTTAATCTGGTTTGGTTGTTATTTGATGGTGGGATTGATCAATGCTTATCCACATATTTGCCTGTAGTTGATCAGCGACAGCTGGTTTTCCAGGATTTTGCTACCATGTGGTTTCTAAAATCCCCATTTGAAGGAAATGCAGACTTAAATGGTCTTTGCCTAAAATGGTATAACTCAAACCCTAACCCTAACCCTCCCGCACTGTTATATGTTATATAAGTTTTTCAGAGAATATTTCTTACAGCCAATTAGAGGGCAACACAAGCTCTTTTTTCTTACCTGACACCCCCCTCTAAACATCTTGTTTTGTTTCTCTCCTCAAGGTGGGCTTTATTTATTTAACTTATTTCGACAAATACTTTTATGCATTATAACAGATAAAACAAACAGTTTTTAATCCCTTTTTTTGAAATTGTGTGATTTGATGATAATAAACCATGTGATGATGTGGTGTGTCAAAATCAGCTACCCTGGGATGTGCCTTACTTGCCCCCCTTCGTCCCCATTCCACCGGCTCTGCAGTCCTGGGGGGTGGTGATGCTCACCGATTGTTGATCCTCAGCTTCATGCGGGTGACTGGGGGAACTGGGCTAAAAATATTCCATCTAAAAATGCACACCGCCGTAGCTCCTGTCTAGCGTTGATTGTTTGCACAATAGCATTAGGAAAGATTAATAGGATTAATCCTAAGAGAGAAGCATGATTGCTTCAATTTATTTACAATCAACTACCCTTGTCAATTCATAGCTCCATGTTGCACAGATGACCTAACTGTCTGATTGTCTGAAAAGAGAGATAAAGAAAACACTTATATGAATTCACTTTTTTGTTCTGTTGTTGCTTATGAGTAAGCCAATTTTTCTGAACTGGGATACTGCCAGCACCTTACAAAGGACCATACGGATAATAATCTAAATGCATGAAATCGTGCTGCACACATAAAGACGGCTTCACCATCCTTGAATGCTGGACCACATTCTATAACAAGGACTATCTATATAGGCAGGATGGACTTCACTTAAATAAAAAGGGAACCAATCTACTCTGAGAGAGGATCCTCAGGGAGGTTCAGGATCATTTAAATTAGAAATGAAGGGGAGAGAAATCAACAAAAAAAAACAGAAGGGCGATTACATAAAAACAAGAGCAACAACTCAGGTAAGATAGCCAATAAATGTATTTATCTAAATGCTTGAAGTCTCAAAAATAAAATGTTAGAACTTGAAGCTACTGTGCTAACAAGTAACTACAATGTTACAGAAACGTGGTTATCCGAGAGTGATGGAGAAAAATATAATATTAGTGGGTATGCACTGTGTAGGAAAGACAGGCAGGATAGAAGAGATGGAGGGGTAGTGCTATGCATCAGAAATAGTCTTGAAGCCCAGTCGTTAAATCTGGCAGAAAAAAAAACAACGCAGAATCAATATGGGTCAGAATAATAGACAAAAATTAAAAGGGCATAATAATAGGGAGCAGATCCAAAACCTGTTTAAAAGGGCACGTAGATTAAAGGGGCACAGTTCCTGAAAGCTTTTGACAAAGTCCTACATAAAAGATTAATTCTCAAACTGAATGCACCAGGAATTCAAAGAAATGCTTGCACATGGATTAGGGAGTGGTTAACATGTAGAAAACAGAAAGTGCTGACTAGAAAAAAATACTCAGAATGGAGCAAGGTAACCAGTGGTGTACCACAGAGATCAGTATTAGGTCCTCTGCTCTTCCTAATCTACATTAATGTCTTAGATTCTGGTATAGTAAGCAAACTTGTTAAATTTGCAGACAACACAAAAATAGGAGGAGTGGCAAACACTGTTGCAGCAGCAAAGGTCATTCAAAATGATCTAGACAGCATTCAGAACTGGGAAGACTCATGGCAAATTACATTTAATACAGAAAAGTGTAAGGTGCTGCACGCAGGCAGTAAAAATGTGCATTACAAATACGATATGGGAGATACTGAAATTGAACAAGGAATCTATGAAAATGATCTAGGAGTTTATGTTGACTCAGAAATGTATTCATCTAGACAATGTGGGGAAGCTATAAAAAAGCTAACACAATGCTCAGATATATAGAGAAAATTGTCGAATTTAAATTAATGTTAAAATCTTACAATGCATTAGTAAGACCTCTTCTAGAATATTGTGTTCAGTTCTGGTCACCTCGCTACAAAAAGGATATTGCTGCTCTCGAAAGAGTGCAAAGAAGAGCGATAAGAATTATTCCGGGTTTAAAAGGCATGTCATATGAAGAGAGGCTGAAATAATTGAATCTATTCACTCCTGAACAAAAAAGACTACATGGCGATCCAATTCAAGCATTCATTAATTTCAAAATGTCGACCCAGGGGACTTGTTCGAGCCTGAAAAAAGAAACAAGGACCAGGGGTCACAAATGCAGTTTAGGTAAAGGGGCGTTCAGAACAGAAAATAGGAGGCACTTTTTTTTGCACAGAGAATTGTGAGGGTCTGGAACAAACTCCCCAGTAATGTTGTTGAAGCTAACACCCTGGGATCATTCAAGAAGCTTCCTGATGAGATTCTGGGATCAATAAATTACTAACAACAAAACGAGCAAGATGGGCTGAATAGCTTCCTCTTGTTTTTAACCTTTCTTATGTTCTTGCGTTTCCTTTGCATTGTCATTTCTGCTGTGGCACATGCTTGACATGCACCCATTATCCTGCCTGTCAAATGCTGTTAGATGTGGCTGTGCTGCTCCCAGAGCTGTAGGAATCATGCTATAGTGTCAACTTTCTTTGAAAAATGTATCGTCAGAGCCTGTGACAATCCCTGACCCTAGAAAAAGAAATCTACAGGAATGGACGGGTAACAAGGGGAATACACATAAAAGTTATCATTTAGGATTAAAGGCAGGCATTTGACAGGTGGTAATTTTGTTTATCGTACTACTCATGTAAGTATGATTGTTGTACGACATCCTAAAACGGCTTTTATATTCATGCATTCATCAGCTTGTGTCAGTCTTTCATGTTGCACCACTCACACAATCCATTTCCATATCATACTTTACAGTAAGTAGGTTACAGATTAGCAAACCTAACAAGGCAGTCCAGTGTGAAGGGGGAATCCAAGGCATTTCTACAGCTGGTTCAGTTTAGCATGAAATACACTGCTTTATTTGATTAGAGAGCAGGGATTGAATTGTTTTTCTTTGTGCATATTACAATAATTCTGCTGTAATATTAAAAGGGCTTTTGTGACGGGCATTCATTTTTTTTGGCTTCTCTCAGCTTTTATTGGTCTCACTTGGCCATTGAAAGGTTTTTATCTGCGTTTTCTGGAGAAAAAACGACTATGGACCTGGTGCCTGACGTCTTTTTCATGATGTCGGACAGGGTCCGACATAGGACCACAAAGGTTTAAGACAGTTATTATTTGAATTCACCTTTTAAGATCTTTCTTGTAATTACAACTTTGACAAGTTGGTGGCACAGTGTGCTATGAAAAAATCATATTCAGAGTAAAGAGAGTTGAATATACTTAGAGGGCATCTGTTGGGTTTATACAGTAATTTCTAAATGGATGTATTTTAAAGAAATCTGGCTGTGCCTGGCCTGAAGACCAGTGCTATGTGCAAAGTAACCAGCAAAGTGAATTGTCAATTAAAGTCCCAAAGTAGACATGCCAGTGAACTGAATAAAATATCCAGCAGCTACAGCTAGCCAACAGAAAAGGAAAAAAAAAAGTCAAAAAACATCTGGAAACTTGACAGTTCACAGACATCTCTTATAATCCAGAAATGAGTGTAGGTATATGCAATATACTGTAATGAACAAGGTGACCACCCCCTCACGAGTCATCTGCACCAAGCAATCACAGAGTGTGTAGAGGATATGTGAAATCCAATGTAAAAGTGGCTCATACTGTGTTATATAACATTCTATTTATGACTAAACATGTTTTCCAAAGAAACACAATGCAGATTTTCATTACAAGAGAGTAGCTGTTATTTACTTCATACTAATTCTGACATTGGCTTTTGCCAAGATAAAATGAGATAGTAGTGGTGGGGACCAACCAAGATGTAGCTTCACTGTAATATATAAGCCTGCAGTGCTTTTCCTCCAGGTAACATGGATTTCCTATTGGCCCAGTGTTGATGGCTGAAGTGTAATGCTGGTTTCAGGGATCAGCCTATTTTGCCTCCCTGGTGCATCAGCACACACAATGGCGGCAATGCTGTCTGCAGCACCTACGTGGTCTACCTAGCGCCTCAGCATGGCAACTGTCTGGAATGGATTAGGTGGGGCACTTTGCAGGGGTCATCAGGTGGGCACCTCCCGTCTTCAGTGTTTCGTTGACTAGCCCACAATACCTCAGGAAGGCTTGACAGGGATGCAGGTTCTACTGTATATACAGTATTTGAATGTAGGGTTTTGCTTGGGGGTTTGTGAGATAGACAAATGAAAAAACAATAAAAATGAGCTTAGAAAAATGTTTGATGGCATTTTTTTTGTTGCAAGCAATCACCCTGAATCATTGCACTATAGAGCACCTATCAAGATAGGGGTGGATAACACTAGTATTGTGTCAAAATGGCAACAATTTCCCAGATTTTTTTTCTATAATAGTTATCTACAACACCTATGGTTTAATGAAAATGTACATGCATAGTTATGCTAAGTCTATTTAAGTCACAGCGATGTACCTAATATAATAATAACATTGAAATGTATCAAATAAAATTTTGTTTTTCTAAAAATAAGCAAAACATGTTTATTATGCAGATATTTCATAACTAAATATATTGGAATTCTTGTTTCACTTTCCCTTGCTCCTCCTCCTCCTGAACCTCTCTGGATCTCTTACTTGTTCTTGGCTCATGGGGGGTGGGGGAGGTGGGATTCCTTCCCCCTCCCCCCTCCTTGTGTTGGGGTGTGATGTTTTCCACTCAGAGTCTGTTGAATCAGGATTTTCAAAATTATGTTCAATATTTCTATTTTGTCTGCCAATCATAGCTTAAGTGACACTCTTTAATGTCGTGACCACAGCACTGTTTGATCACTACGGCATTGGATTAAGTCCATCAAATGATATCGACAGTTATTAATTAACTGCAAACATTTCAGATGCTTGCAATGTCATTTATACAAACTTCTTAGCTTAAACTTGGGGTCTGTTGTATGCAATTCCCTTTACCAGTATCAAATTGTGCTTCTGCTTCTCAATCTAATGTTTCAGATACCAGGTGAGTGGCTTTGTTTGTATTAATGGTATCCCGTCAATTTGTCACACACTTTTCATCACCAACAATTCATCACCAGCGACAATTCATCGCGGAAAATAACTCACCGGTTAGGGTTAGGGTTACAAGCGCCGCACTGTTCATTTTCACCTGTAGCATTTTAAACAGTTGTTGGTGATGAATTGTCACTCATGATGAATTGTTGGTGCTGAATTGTTGGTGATAAATTGTCATAGACCCATATTAATTGGGGTGACTGCAGGACATTGGCATACCACATGTGTATTAGTTTCATAAGAGCACGCTTTGTGCACCATACCACTATCCTTTCTTTGTAACCACTGTCTGATATTGGTATGGGGCTTGCAATGCTGATCAAACATAACAGGAAGATTAGTAAGATTAAATATAACATGTGTTAGTACCTTATTTACATTATACAAAACAGTTTTACTCTCTGAACCAATAAGGATGTCTTCCTCTGGTAAGGGGTGCATTTTTGGGCACTCTCTTAGTTGGTCATTTTTGCAGGAGGTCAGTGTTATATTTCAAATTGATTTCCAAGTACAATTTTGACTGCTCATGTTATAGTTATTCCTCTACATACATGTTTTCATTATTTTTCAAGAGATAGGTGTTATCCAACGATTCTTTTGGTGGCTGGCATTGTCCCTCCCCATATGTTCCTTCATACTGTTCTGACCATACTGTACTGTTTAGAGCATCATTATTGGACCATATCCCTACCTCTAACTCCAAACATTGTCAGGTATACTGTTTAGTGTCATTGTTTACAATTGTGGAGGCACAGTCTCTATGGTCAAAGTTCATGCTTGATTCATTTAGTATAAGGTGACTCTTTTATTCTCTTGTTCTCCTTTTCTCCATTGAAAGATGTACTCAGGTTTTCATATGAGTCTAAGTTCAAAGCCTTTTGGCCAAGGGCACTGTAAAGTTAAATTTTCCAAATTTTGAACCTTCTATTTTGAAACAGAGTTTCCACATCTTATCAGAGCCAAACACTTTACCGTCCTCTTGCTGTGCCTGTAGTCCCATTGCACGTTTGAACTGCAATTGTACATAGTGTCCTTGTTTAATACATTGTGTCTTCATCACCATGGCTGTAGGAGGGTTCCATCTGGCTTCCGTTATTCTGTAGAAAAAGAGAGAGAGATCGAGTGTAGTATATACTGTTATGCAGTTTTTATAACTTTCACTTGTGAAATGTGATACCATTTTTCTTTTCCCCCTGATAATGACTCCCACACACACACATTGTCGGTTACTGTGTACGGACCGTGCCATTTTGGTGTGAGGGGTCTCTTTGGTATAACTACCCTGGTCATTATGCTATCTCCTACATTCATTTCAGATTCTTTAATTTTTGCATATTTGCGGTCATTTTCAGTTTGTATTATTAATATCAGCTTCGATTTTTAGCTGTGTTAATCTGTTCTTCACCTGTGTCAAGTATTCAGTTTGATTTTGTTTTATTTGAGCATCTACCTGGTCAATTGAATTTGATTCTTCCTGTCATCATTTCATGTGGGCTGATCCCTGTTGATCAGGAGGGTGTGGCCCGTATTTTGGCCAAAATGATTGGAATGGTTTGAGGCCAATTATTTCCTTTTTAAAGAATTTTTAAAGCAAGTTCATGTAGCTTTTTCTGTCACTCCTAAGCTCTGAAAATGATAGGCTTATGTGCAGCTGGTGTTGAATTTACAATAATTAATTTCTGATACATTATTATCAGAAAAAACATAACATATCCAGTACCATCAACACACACCTGTAACCTCCGTTGAGCACATTGGCAATAACCTTACATAATCAATCTGTATATTAATCCAGGAATATGTAAAACAGACTCCTCACAGTTTTGCTTTGTGTTTTACAGGAGAGGGGTTCATTTAAGCAAATACCCACCAATTGTTACAGTAATTACCTTATCACTGCCCATTTAAATCCACTTTTCATTCTATCCATTATCTGCCTGTAGCAAATGTTTTCTGTTTTTTTTTTTTAATCAAGTTCAAAAACGCTTTTAAAAAATGTGTATGATTAGTACCACTACATGCTTTTTCAAAAGTTTGCAAATTAATCTGTTAATTTTTTGAAAAATAAAACGTTTCAAACTGTTCCATAATCAGTACTGCTCCGTTTATTTCATACAAATAAAAGAAAGATAGTTTAGGGTTTAATTTTACTTGAACCACGGCCGAATTTAACTGTCAAAATAATAAAATTCATAAAATAATAGATCTAGCTGATATATTATGATCAGCGAAATTATTGTTATTTGACATAATTCAAACCACGTCTGGTTTGCACCATAGCAACAACACAATAACACTTAAATACAAAGTCTTATGTATGTTATTTGCAATACATTAAACCATGTCTGTTTTGCAATGTTGTCACAACACAATAATAGAATTTAATAACTGTGTGTAATCACAAGGATGTTTTTAATAAAAATACTCCCGGTAATTTAGTTTCTGACAGATTTAACAATCTCTTAAGAATTGTTTTCCTCTCTAAGTTATTCATTAGCCTTAGCAGTTTTAAAACCACATACTATTTTTTTTTTCCTGCAGCCAGCACTTGCTGCTGGCGCCACCCTTTTCTGTCTGTAAAATAGTATTCAGCTAAGAATTGCACCTATAACAGACAATGACTCTTTTTTCTTCGTATTTTGCTGTATATTAAACATGTTTTTCAAATTATTTTAAATTATTGTTTGTGAAACCAGACAGTACTCAAATTTACCTCTGTTATCTGCAATATATTTTAGTGCCATCTTTGTAGCATCAGTAATAAATTGGCTGATAAGCTGAGTATCATTCAATATTTATTTATTTTTTATTCCTAAACTGGCTTCCATTCTTAAACTGTAAACAGATTCTGTCTCTTATCTAATAGCTGCCAAACGCTCCGCTGATTCATAAACACAGTTTACTCATTCCCGCAAACACATGCACGCACACACATAAAATTCACACAGTTAAATGCCCCAAAACAAACACACAAAACGACGTACGGCAGCAAGGCAGTTCAGTGCTAGCAACATAACTCAATACTGTATAATACTGAGTTTCTGTTTCAAGATTTTTTATTATTTGTTTTCTGTTTAAAGAAAGTGCTATCTCCCTGCTCAGCTCAGGCATGAACAATCATTAACCATTTGCGCGGTCCTGTGTCGGACCAGGTCCAACATCACTAGTTGGTTTTTCTCTGGAAAAAGCTAAGAAAACCTTTCAATGGCCGAGTGAGACCGATAGGAGCCGAATGAAGCCGAAAAAAGGGCGTATCTGAGCAATACACATAGCCCCTGCACCACAGAGATAACACAGACACAAACAAAGAAGATAGCTGCTTCCGCATCCAGCGCTCAAAGAATATCAGACATTTTCAATGCTTTTGAGATGTTATAGTAATAAAATAATGACTTGGATAGCATTATTGAGCAGTTTTGTGATTAAACGAGTTATCAGGAGAGGATTATAAAGAGATATGTGAAAAATACAGCGAACAAGGGGTGGGACTTGGCTGGAGATGCAATATTGATGTAATTTTGCTATGCTGGGCCTTTTAAACAGCACGTGTAAAATAAACAGCGTGTGTGAAAATAAATTGGACGCGACACATCTGACAAGCGCAGAATGAATGGACTGCTAAGGGTTAATAAACAAATTCTCAAAATTATCTATTTTTCCTAAGATTTTGCTTTATCTTCTCACTTAAGCAAAACCAGTCTAACTCAAACAATCATTAACAAATAACTTCTTAAAATTACTCTGTACTTTGGAAACTACATGAGTTCCATTACACGAGAGTAGATGTTAAAACTTCATGCAGACTTGAATCGGCTGTCGCCAAGATAAGCACCAACTAAGATGTCGCTTTACAGTAAACTAATGTGATCCATTTGCGTTGCCTTCCATCTGATGATGTAGATAACCTTCTGCCTGATGTTGATGGCTGAAGTGTAATGGTTGCGATGCTTGCTCCGGGGATCAACCACAGTGCAGTCTCCCCAGTGCATCAGCATGACAACCATCTGGATTGAGCTAAGAAGGGTACATCTCTGGGGTCTTCACTTGGGCACCTCCCATCCTCTGTGTTTTACCAGCTAGCCCACAACACCACACCTGATTTGGTAGTGATGCTGGCGTCCCCCCCTCCGTCCGAGCTAATACAACTCAAACATTACTTACCCATACATCAACATTTCAGTCTTTCTATTATGCTTGAAATCCCCAACCAGAATCTTTCCATCTCAACCACAGGCAGTTGCTGCTCCTTTGTGCTACTTCAGATAAGTTCTTCACTGTGTGATAGAACACTTGGCCACTGAATCTGACGTCATTAAGAAACCGGGTTGTAGAGTGTGCCCCAAATCCTCGAAAACCCACCTCCACTGGGTAAACCCGGACTCTCCATCCTCGCTGTTCCGCATCAGCAGCTAATTGAGCATGCACCGAAGTTTCTTCCTGTCATATGCCTCATCTACAGCATCCTCCTATGGCACTGCTAGCTCTACCAGATGAACAAGGCGTGCTGATCCAGACCACAAGACAATGTCTGGTCGAAGGTTAGTGGTGGCAATCTCAGGTGGAAAAATAAGCTGTTGACCAACATCTGCCAGCATTTTCCAGTCTCTAGCAGCTTCCAATTGTCCTGGGCGGGGCTTGGTTTTAACACCTTTTCTTGGCGGTTGCTTTCCTGGGTGGAGGAATGTTGTCTTTTGTGTGTAATGCTTTGATGGAACTGGTGGCAACTTATTGGTCAGGTTACGCTTGTCTTCCAATGCTAAGGCCAAACATTGCAGCACCTGGTCATGGCGCCAAGTAAACCGTCCTTGGCTAAGACCCACCTTACATCCTATCAAAATGTGAACACAATACATATTATAGATATTATCTTTTCTATGTTTTGTCATTTTTACTGCCAGATTCCTTCCACCATGTGTTTAATTCCTGTTCTGTTTTACACTAGAACTGGTAAAATCCTTTCATTCTCATTTCTTTTAGTGTTTGATTTACTTTGATTAGCACTTCTAGTATGTATGATATATCATTGGCCATTTTAATTTCACTGTATTTCCTTATTAAGTGCTCTGAAGTGCCACAAGAGGGTCTGTCAGTGACTGAGGCTTAGGAAATTTTGTCAGGGAATGCGTTCCAATTGCAAAAGCTCACCTGGTCTGCTCATAGCGCATATAGGATTTTAATATGTAACTCAGTTTGCCTCAGTGGGACTTACAGTCGAGATTTTAAAATCACCTGGCTCCACACCAGAATTTTAATAGGTAACTCAGTTTGCCTCAGCGGGACTTACGGTCATGATTTTGACATCACCTGGCTGTACTCCAGGATTTAAAATTTGTCGCTATTTTCCACTGGTTCAGTTCTAATATTTTTTTTTTTGTTTGTTTTTGTTCATGGACTCCTGGAATCCATGCTGGATATTTTGACCCGAATACACTCGACTCACTAAATTATTAGCCTTTGCACTTCCCTGTGACTTATGTGCGGTAGTTTAGAAATTGACTCACCCGATGAGGATCACAATTACAGAGCTGATGAATCTCTGAAACCACACATCATGAAACATCGTAAAGGATCATTTCTCAAGAGTCCTGGGTTTCAGCACCATTTCTGTAGTGAAAAAATAAACTGACAAATGTTTTTTTTTAATTCAAAAACACGTTATATACAAGAAAGGTATACCTCCAATACAATCATATGAGCACAAGTTACAAACTGACTAAGGACCAAGCCTCAGTACAGCTATGTTTGAATCGGAAACCACAAATATCTGCAGTCAGTTCAAAAGAGATGGGGGGGGGTGATGTGCACTCTGTCCATGACACGTTGCATAGCACGTTGTACCTAGCAGGGCGCATTCACACTATACTAGTCTCTTGCCTTTTGGCGTTTAGCTCAGACACCCATCTGTGACTTTGAGTCACATACATGCCAACAGTTTCTATATGGTCGGGACAGTTCTGATTTCCTGGCAAATTTCCCGATGCATAGGAAGAAAGTCCCGGTATTTACACATACAAAAAATTTTATTTATTCTGCACAGTAGAATTAGCAAAAACCACACTCTGTGCTCTTTCTGTGCCGGACACATCTGCTGATCACTAACTTACAGGTATACAAAGGTAAGAACGCTTCATTGTGTCTGTGTTTACTGTCATGCTGGTCATGTGGTGTTGAGTTGAGGGGATATGTCTATTATTATATGAGTGTTTTTTGCGTATGACCCCTCCCAGGTGTATGATTTGTATAACACCCCCACCCTCTCCCAGGAGATGAACGTCCCGCTGAACAGTTTCCAAATGTTGGCAAATATGGAGTCATGTTAGGCTATGCAAAACTGCATGTAGCTGGTTTTACCGATGGGAAATTAAAGAACTCGAAATTTGCACAATACTATATAGAAACTTAATATAAAAGAATATTAAAGAACTATCTAAAGATAATGAAAAAACATATTAATCAATAATCTGTTACATGATTAATACCTTATGCAGAAAGTCAATACTACATACCCACTACTTCCAAAATTCAAATTATGAAAGGTATCCGTGGCTTACTGGTAGCTGTCAATTAAAAAAATTATATTGCTGGAACTGTATTTTGTTCAGTACAGAAAAGGTGATATGGAACAACACTGGCTACAGCAATCTAGAATGTCTTATTGAAGTCAGCACAAAAACATGAGCATTCCCAATGATGTCACTGTTACACTCAAAATTTTTGGACAAACTCGGATTGATGTCCAACTGGATGAGCAGAAGCATAGGAGAACAATACATCACAATGAGCAAGCAAGAAAAAATTGTGAGGTTCTTAAATGCTTGATTCAATCTGTTGTTTATCTGGCAAGCAAGAACTGGCATTTAGAGGGCACGATGAAGGCACCAATTCCTCAAACAGAGGTAATTATGTGGAATTACTTTCTCTGATTTCTGACTACGAAAGGATGTTAAACAATCACTTGTCAATAGCCACAGTATTCTCGGGCACCGCTAACAAGATCCAGAACGGCTTAATCTCTTCCGTGCATAAGGTTCTGCTAGATGCAGAAATACAGGAAGCCAGGTGCATAGCTGTAATGGTAGATTAAACAGCCGATGTTGGAAACAGCTCAGCTGTCTTGTGTTTTCAGGTATGTGACTGACACTGGCCCGAAAGAATGATTGTTCTGTGAAAATGTGTTACATTTACTAAAATAAAAAAATAATAAAAAATAACAGCTTTTAAAAAGTGAGACCAAATTTCCTATTGGGCTTTTTTTTATATATATATATATATATATATTAGAACAAAGGGGAGGAATTTTCAAACCACTCTGTATGATTCAAAAACTATAAAAACGTAAGGCAAATGTAAAATAATTTTTTTTAAAATCTGTTAAATGGCATGTCAAGCTACTTGCTCTTTAAATTACTAGACTTTGAAAGTAAAAACAAAACAGTGTTTGAATCCATCATCTCTTAACCAGCTGGAAAAAAATTACAATGTGTATAAAACATTGTATTACATAAATTAACGTAATCTAGTAGACACTATTTTATTGATACATATTATGCATCTATGCATCAATTATACCGTAGTATTTTTCGTATGCATGGTATGTGAGTTCTTTAAAGCGTACACATTCAGTCAAACTGTTTTAAATGTTTTGTTTATAATAGTGCTTGTTGTATTGCATCAAAAGTAGGTTACTGATGAAAAAGCTGTTTATGTACCTGTCGGGATCTCTGTTATGACTTTATTAAGCTCTGTACTGAAGCCAGTTAAGCTTGACTGTGCACATGCAGGCAATGAAAACTACAGTATTGGGTTCAGGCTTTTTATGTGTTCAAGTAAAATAGCAGTTACATCTTTAATGACTGCCGTAAGATGGGTTGTTATTGTTTCCGGTTTGAAGGCGTGTCATGCTGACTGAAAATACAATACAGACCAGTTCACATTTATGGTTACAACTGAACTGAAATGTACTTTGGCTTTAAAAAAAATAAATACCACAGTCACATTCGTGCCCTTCTTTAATTCTCTTTTAGAATAAAGGGAGGCAAACAGAAGGACAAATAAGATTGAATTAACTCCTATAGTGTGTTGTGTGTGTTAATCAAGAATAATCACACAGCCTTAGTGTTTTCAGAGTTATATATCAGTGTGACAGGAAATGGTTGTGCGGTGGTGTCAGGCACAGAAGATGGAAACTAAAAACAGACAGGCAGAGGTGCTGCAGTTCAAAAAGACACTGCGTACGCGGTTTATAAACAAAACAATTTGTTAAATAAAATATGTAAACAAAAATAAAACACTTGCTCACAGAGCACTGTCACAGAGGATGGCCGAAAGTGGGCGTCAGAGAACCAAGAAGGAATGAAATACACAAAGACAGGACAGGATGAAATGAAATGATGAAGACGCCTGTTGGCGCCGGTTTATTACAAAATAAAAGGTTTAAACAAACAGAAAACACAGGACACGGCACACGTCGCCAAAACAAAAAGACAAACAAAACGGACTAGACAAACAAACACGGTGAGCAGATACTTTACGTTTTTGTTGTTATTATTATTATTACTTATTATTATTTCCTCCGTCTCCAATCCCGTTCTCCACTCACTGAACACCCAACCCCGAGTATGTGACAATGTGCATCTATATATACTGTTGTGCTGGGATTCAATTACCAATTAATTATTCACTTGAATCCCAGCACGTGAACTAAAAGTGCAATTTCCCGTGCTCACATATTACTACATTTTACTTGCACGTGAAGTGCTGTGCAATCCTCGTGCCTAAATACACATATACATTTTTAAATACTTGTGTTACATAGCCCCGTTTATATCCCATGTACCAATGTCTATACACCAACATTTAAACACACCACACGCAACATATAACAGATAATATACACAGGGGCGGGAACTTTGTCACATATACCCCCCCCCCCCCGTGTGCAAAGCACACATGGCCTCAATGGCCACCTCCCCCCTTAAAAGCCCAAAAGTCCAGCACAAAGTCCTGGGCCAGGACCGGAGGCTTCCAGGGGCCCACAGGTCGTAGGGGTGGCATTCTCCTGCCAGGGTAGTCCTGGCAGCGGAAAGGCTGCATGGGGAGTGGTCTCCTGACCTTCCCCCTTCTTCGGCGCCGGCAGCTCCCCTTGGTGGGGCTTCAATCACAGTTCTTCCTGCAGGGACCTCCAGACCTCCCCCACGATCTCCGGCATTGAAACTGCTGCTGGGGTTGTTGGTCTCCAGACCTCCTCCCCCTTCTCCGGCAGCGAAACTGCTGCTGGGGTTGGTGGTCTCCAGACCTCCTCTCCCTTCTCCGGCAGCAAAACTGCTGCTGGGGTTGGTGGTCTCCAGACCTCCTCTCCCTTCTCCGGCAGCGAAACTGCTGCTGGGGTTAGTGGTCTCCAGACCTCCTCCTCCTTCTTCGTGGCCGGCAGCTCCCCTTCGTGGGGTTCCGGCCACAGTACTTCCGGCTGTGATGCAGATCGGCAGGCAACCCCAGGCGATGCTGAGCGGCGGGCAACCCCAGGCGATGCGGAGGCATCCTTGGGCGAAGCGAGGCTGGCTTCCTTGGGCGAAGCGAGGCTAGCAGTCAGGACAAGCTGGGGTGCGGGTGTTGGCCCTCTTTTCGGCCACTGCGATCGGGAGGTTCTTTCCCTATGCAAGGGCTGCTGAGGACCGCCAGCATCTAGTCCTGGTCCAGGGACCTAGCTCCTGCTCCTCTCCCCCTGATGGAGGTGGTGGCAGAGGAAGCTCCAGCTCCTCTCCTCGTGATTGTGGGGGAAGTGATACCAGCAGGAATTCACCTTCCGCTGGTGGGGGAAGTGATACCAGCAGGCATTCACCCTCTGCTGGTGGGGGAAGTGATACCAGCAGGCATTCACCCTCTGCTGGTGGACGGGGACCCAGCAGGCATTCACCCTCTGCTGGTGGACAGGGACCCAGCAGGCATTCACTCTCTGCTGGTGGAGGAGGCAGAGACAGCTCCTGCTGCTCTGCTCCTGCCGATGGAGATGGTGGAGGCAGAGGCAGCTCCTGCTGCTCTGCTCCTGCCGATGGAGGTGGTGGAGGCAGAGGCAGCTCCTGCTGCTCTGTTCCTGCCGATGGAGGTGGCGGGGACGTGTAGTCTCCTGGCGATGGAGGTGGGAGTGGCATGTAGTCTCCCCTTGTTACAGGGGACTGGTGTGGCTCTCCCTCCCTTGCAGGAGACTGGTGCGGCTCTGGAGACAGCGGTGGGACCTCTGCCTTCCTCTTCCCCTTTCCCCTTCTCTGCCTCCTCCTCACCTTCCTCGTAGGGGCAGCGCACCACTGGGTGCCCAAACTCCCCACAGGCAAGGCACCAGCCCTGGTCCTCCAGACCACCGAGGAACTCCTCCAGGTCCTGGTAGCCATCTCTCCAGTCCCAGCCTTCCATGTTTTATTTTTTTTTTTGTTGTTGTTGCTGTGTTTTTTTTTTTTTTTTTTTGACAAAACACCTCTCCTGGTCTGACGCTTGGAGGTGCTGTTAAATCCCACTTAGGACACCACGTGTCACAGAGATGGCCGAAGTGGGTGGCGTCAGAACCAGGAAGAGGAATGAAATACACAACAGGACAGGATGAAATGAAATGATGAAGACGCCTGTTGGCGCCGGTTTATTACAAAATAAAAGGTTTAAACAAACACGAAAACACAGGACACGGCACACGTCGCCAAAACAAAAAGACAAACAAAACGGACTAGACAAACAAACACGGTGAGCAGATACTTTACGTTGTTGTTGTTATTATTATTATACTTATTATTTCCTCCGTCTCCAATCCCGTTCTCCACTCACCGAACACCCAACCCCGAGTATGTGACAATGTGCATCTATATATACTGTTGTGCTGGGATTCAATTACCAATTAATTATTCACTTGAATCCCTGCACGTGAACTAAAAGTGCAATTCCCTGTGCTCACATATTATTACTTTTTACTTGCACGTGAAGTGCTGTGCAATCCTCGTGCCTAAATACAAATATACATTTTAAACACTCGTGTTACACAGACCCGTTTATATCCCGTGTACCAATGTCTATACACCAACATTTAAACACACCACACGTAACACATAACAGATAATATACACAGGGGCGGGCACTTCGTCACAAGCACACACAATAAAATATTTAAATAATAAATAAATAATAATAATAATAACAAAATCACGAACAATAACAAATATAGGTCAGCCTGTGTGATCGCCTTCACTCTTCCTATATCATTTTAAATGACTATCTCTCTTCTCTCTCCGCTCTCCTGTACTCTCTGTGTACACCCACACCCTGAACATGGAGAGCTGCAGGCTTTTTATACAGGTGACCATCTCCCGATTAGCAACAAATTAATCACTTAATTAATTTGGGAGATGGTCACCGTCTTCACGAGATTTGAAATCATTCCTGGCAGAGGACGGGTTTACTAACCTCATAAAACACACAGCACTTCACCGTCATATACAAATATACAATAAATAATAAATAAACACAAAACACAGTACAGGGGCGAAGGGGGAAACCCTGTTCTAAAATAAATACTGAACAGGGCTGCTCGCCCTGTTACAATCAGATATATATTTACTCCTTCGGTTTATTAATGCTTAAATTGATCAAATGATCACAGATCTATTTGGAATTCTAGCTCATAGACTAATGGCCTTAATAATATATAAAGCAATATGGTTGCAACACGCACCTCTGCTATATAAATTATAAGAGGTTGGGACTGAACCCTTGGGTATAGAATCATTTATATCGGCTTTTGCATGATATTTGGGATTTTAAAGTTGTTTGTTGTTAATTTGGTCTACTCATCACTAGTGGTAGTTAGTCTTGAAGAGACAGGCATTGAGTGGCTTCTAAAACCTTCTGAGATAGCCTCTCATGCTTGGTTTGGGGAACAGGAAGTTCGACCTCCTTAAGAGTCAAAAGGAAGCTGTCATGACACAGGAAAGGGGAAGTAACCAGGAAGGATCCTCTGTGGAGAGCATGTGTTGAGAGAGCTGGAGACTTCTCTGAAAGACCAAACAAAACTAAAATTAATAAGAAAATTGTTTTGTTATTTGTTATAAGTTTTTGAATGTGTTTCTTTAGCCTTAGATTTAAAACAGCAAGTTTGTCTAATTGTTTGTATTTTGTGTTTGTAGTTAGCGAATGCATCAAGCTAACTAAAAATAACAAAAAATAACAAAAAGAAGAGAAATAACTAAAAGAAGAGTCCAAGTGATAGACTTCAGGGAACCGAACAAGGACTCCTGTGAATGTCAAGCTGGACGTTACAGGAACCAAGGAGCCACATGGAGGAGCTACAATACTCTGCTGCCTAGAAGTGGAAGCACTAGGCCTCTCGTTACCAGGAAGAGCAATGTGAGCACTACTGTGAACCTCACATTAAGATTGTCGTTGTTGGTAACACAGCAGTGGTTTAAAGTGTTTTAAGTGCAGAGCATAAAAGTAGCTATCATAGAAAGATAGGGAATGTGTTGAAGTTTTGGGCAAAAAGAAACATAACACAAGGACAAGTCAGGCTGTTTTATTCTCACTGGAACTGAGGGGTGGTATCTGTGGAAAGAAACAACAAGACAGTTACCAGGGAAACCAAGGGGCCACTGGACAACAAACAGAATCAAATTACTTACCTTTGGTTGTTACTGGGAGCCTTCACTTCAACCTTGTGGCAATCAAACTGTAATCTTATTACTCCCATTAAAAAATGAACGCATTATATTACCTCATTGTTGACAAAAGTAATATTAGAGTAACACATTACTTAAGTGATGAGTTACCCATGAATTCATTATACCCAACTATGAATTATTAATTAGTATTAGATTTATTATTATTATTATTATTATTATTATTATTATTATTTGTGCTCCATTTTGGTTCCAAAGATGGTTTTCCTAAAAACGTTTTTTTTTTTTTTTTTTAAAGTCTGTCACATAGAATACTATGAAAAGATAAAAATAAACTGAAAATGCTGTTGGAGAGACAGTTTCTTTAAATTGAATCAATGTCTCTAGGAGCTATATTTTCTGCGGAAGACAGAATTAGGTGGAATTATGTAACTAGCTTCCAAATCTGTTAAGTCACAGTCAATGGTGATCTTCAATCATCTATCATTGCATCCTCGCATCATGATTGCAAACACTCATTTCATCTTATTAGCAGCAACACTAACCTCAACCTGTGAATCACAATAGGTAGAAGGTGAGGCCAATAAGAACATAAGAACATAAGAAAGTTTACAAACGAGAGGAGGCCATTCGGCCCATCTTGCTCGTTTGTTTGTTAGTAGCTTATTGATCCCAAAATCTCATCAAGCAGCTTCTTGAAGGATCCCAGGTGTGTCAGCTTCAACAACATTACTGGGGAGTTGATTCCAGACCCTCACAATTCTCTGTGTAAAAAAGTGTCTCCTATTTTCTGTTCTGAATGCCCCTTTTTCTAAACTCCATTTGTGACCCCTGGTCCTTGTTTCTTTTTTCAGGCTGAAAAAGTCACTTGCGTCGACACTGTCAATACCTTTTAGAATTTTGAATGCTTGAATTAGGTCGCCACGTAGTCTTCTTTGTTCAAGACTGAACAGATTCAATTCTTTTAGCCTGTCTGCATATGGACATGCCTTTTAAACCCGGAATAATTCTGGTCGCTCTTCTTTGCACTCTTTCTAGAGCAGCAATATCCTTTTTATAGCGAGGTGACCAGAACTGCACACAATATTCAAGATGAGGTCTTACAAGTGCATTGTACAGTTTTAACATTACTTCCCTTGATTTAAATTCAACACTTTTCACAATGTATCCGAGTATCTTGTTAGCCTTTTTTATAGCTTCCCCACATTGTCTAGATGAAGACATTTCTGAGTCAACAAAAACTCAAATGATCTTTCTTCTCAACCTGAAGCAACTTGCTGAGCTCAAGGATATAATGAAAAACGGAAACAATACAAGATTTGGAAACCAAATAACATTAATGACATGTAGGTGAGAATTGTTTCTTTTTGTACATGCTAGTTACAGTATGCTACCATTAATTTAGTTTTTGCCTCCATTTGCTGGTTACAGGAGCATCCCCAATATAAAATGGTAAAACCCGGTGGGGAGCACGATAGATGAAATTGAAATGGTGGAAATGACAAATGACTGCTTCCTAATGCAATTTGTCAAGACACAGACTAGAGGAGAGGCATGCCTTGATTTAGTCTTTTCAAATAACAAAGATAGAATAACTAAAACAGAGGTCAGAGAACCACTGGCAAACTCAGACCACAACATGGTCTCATCTGAAGTACCAGAGTTGATGAGATGATGTACCACAGGGATCAGTATTAGGTCCTCTGCTATTCCTAATCTACATTAATGATTTAGATTCTGGTATAGTAAGCAAACTTGTTAAATTTGCAGACGAAACAAAAATAGGAGGAGTGGCAAACACTGTTGCAGCAGCAAAACGAATTCAAAATGATCTAGACATGATTCAGAACTGGGCAGACACATGGCAAATGACATTTAATAGAGAAAAGTGTAAGGTACTGCACGCAGGCAATAAAAATGTGCATTATAAATATCATATGGGAGATACTGAAATTGAAGAAGGAATCTATGAAAAAGACCTAGGAGTTTATGTTAACTCAGAAATGTCTTCATCTAGACAATGTGGGGAAGCTATAAAAAAAAAAGGCCAACAAAATGCTCAGATATATTGTGAAAAGTGTTGAATTTAAATCAAGGGAAGTATTGTTAAAACTGTACAGTGCATTAGTAAGACCTCATCTAGAATACTATGTTCAGTTCTGGTCACCTCGCTACAAAAAGGATATTGCTGCTCTAGAAAGAGTGCAAAGAAGAGTGACCAGAATTATTCTGTGTTTAAAATAGGCATGTCATATGCAGACAAGCTAAAATAATTGAATCTATTCAGTCTTGAACAAAGAAGACTATGTGGCGACCTGATTCAAGCATTCAAAATTCTAAAAGGTATTGACAATGTCGACCCACGGGACTTTTTCAACCTGAAAAAAGAAACAAGAACCAGGGGTCACAAATGGAGATCAGACAAAGGGGCATTCAGAACAGAAAATAGGAGGAACTTTTTTACACAGAGAATCAAACCTCAGTAATGTGTTGAAGCTGACCCAAGGTGACTCATCAAGGCCCACAGTAATTTTGTTGAAGCTGACACACTGGGATCCATCAAGAAGCTGCTTGATGAGATTCTGGAATCAATAAGCTACATAAATTGTGGTTTGCTTTGCCGTTCTAACCCGACCTTACCGGAGGACAAGTTTGTAAACTCTCTGGATATGTATTCAATCTGCAGAAAGCATTTCACACTTTACCTCTGTTCCTATCAGCTCCAGTAAACAACACCCTGGCTAATGAATGGCATTTAGAGAGTAATTAAGTATTCCATTACTTTAATTCATAATAAAGAGTTCTGGAACACAGCTGCTATAAGTAATAATGTGTGAGGTCAAAGAAAAAAATAATTCTCAATTACTTAATTGAACCCTTAATAATTTTAAGCTTAATTAGACTTTTTAAATTGTTTTCAGCTTTTGAACAGTTGGAGATTTCAAGTTTTATAAGTAACTTGAAAATCAGCAACTTTGTAAGAGCTGAGAAAAAAATTTAAAAGATCTGTCATGTATATTTACATTTTTACATCTAAGGTCATATCACAACGTGGTTTCCTCACAAATCACTATTAAAGAACTTTAGTCACTATAGTTCACCAATTAAACTACAAACTACAGCAATACATTACTCCAATAGTAATTCGCAGTTCTGGCTTAATTTTAATTGATTAAATCATGAATGTTTACTCTCTGTAAAAGTGCACCTTGTTTCAAACAGAAAACCACAGACAATTTAAGAAATAATGATTTTTACTAGTTTTATTATATAGCAAACATGAATAAGCAAAGACAACACATAATAGATAGTCTAAATCTAATAGCTATAGGCAACTCTTGATAGGTTAAGAATTACATATTTACCCTTGTGGAGATTGAAGAATGGTTTTAAGAGCAAGAATGTTTCAAAGTTATGCAAGTCCAGTTGTAAGAAGAGTCCATTAATGTGCAATACATGATTTAAGAGTCCTGGAGTTTCGTTGCAAATTGTTAGATTTCCAAGAATAATGTGTGAAGTTTTTCTTTTAAAATACCACGTAGAAAGTCAATTGCAGTTAATACTCTTCAAAGATATATTGGTTGCAGTTCAATTCAAAGTTTAGTTCCAAGGCAGATCGAAGTTCTTAAGTTAAATGTTTTCTCCAACAAGGCATCTTCTTGTAGCTTCAAGATATACAGATGATTCCTCAAAGAATAGGTCCAGAATAGATCCTTAATTGGCAAAATTGGCATGAGATGGGTGTTCTGAAACACCAGCCAATCGTTTGGAATTGACTCAAAATGTAACCTCATTGGCAGTTGTTCTTAGAAAAAGGTGTGTCCTTGATGTTCAAAGAATTGTTGTCCACGCCTTGAATAAGGTTGTCCATCAAATATATTTTTAAAAGGTAACTTAAGAAAAGTCTCTTTTATTAATAACTCCACTGTGCTCCTTCCTGTCTTTATAAAACCTTCATATTCATGTTGCCCACAAAAAGATAAATAACTCCATACCTTATTATATATGGCTACTCAGAGCTGGAGTAACACAAATTATATTAGGGTATAAAGTACTATTTGTTCATTTTAAAAATTGTAAATTATTCTTTACAGATTTAACCATGTATATCCCAAATGTCATTGTAAGGCACAAAACAAACATTTTCAATCCTTAATATCATACAGACAGTTATCAAAATACAATTTGACAAACAACAATCGTCACAATGTGGATAGACAAAACATAACATACAAATTTAACAAATTTATGAACAAAATGTTAGTGTCAATCTTGTATTTAGAAAGTTTTTGGAAAACTATGTATACTCATCTAAACATTTTTGCTGAGTGGCAAAGCTAATTCTAAGACATTCTCTAAAGCACTTAGAGTTACTCATAGATTTCATTAGACATCTTAACACCTGGGCTAGAGACAGCCATTTTATCAGAGTCTGACCATTTATTAAAACAGACACACTTTCTTGAGCCACTTGGCCTGGTATCCTTATCTAATCAACACAATCTTGTTCATTTCTTCCTGGTCCTGGCTAGCAGATCTGCAGATGGCTTCTTAGTTTCTTTTGAAGCTTGCATTTTAAATTGGATGAGGGGAGATGAGAGAAAGAATGCAAGGAGAACTCAGCACATACAAGAAAAATATAGAATCATATTAGAATACATATTACGGGGGTGGTCTACATTCATCGTGTAATCAAAGTAATTCCCAAACTAATGTGATTAACTAATTGAGAAACCTTACTTGTGGGTCGTTGACAGGGGGTCCCCAGGACCAGGATGGAGAAACCCAGCTCTAAAGTGCTTCAACACGTTAACCAGTTAGTGTTTTTAAAGAAACGTGAACGATGCATGTCTTAGAACTTAAAGGGATTTATCTCCAGGTACAGAGGATATCCGTGCCATTATAAACAGAATGAATATGCTGTGTATTTGGACCGGATTGCGCAGGCTGCTTGAAATGTATGCTTATGTTTCAAGTGGTTTTGAAGGTTGTAAAGTCCTGCCAGCTTTTAAAGGGCATCTCCAAAATAATAATGACCACTCTGCTCAAAGAAGATGATTGCTGAGCTGAGCAAAAAGTTAAGAGGAAAAAAAATAAAAAGACTATTCAGATGATTCCATTATTATGTATGAGGTTTGCCAATAAGCAGGAGAGCTTTGGGTTGCTCAGATATTGAGGGTTAATAGTTTTTTTTTCAAAAGATC
Source organism: Polyodon spathula (assembly GCF_017654505.1). Classification (NCBI taxonomy): domain Eukaryota; kingdom Metazoa; phylum Chordata; class Actinopteri; order Acipenseriformes; family Polyodontidae; genus Polyodon; species Polyodon spathula. The sequence continues at coordinate 42,717,910 of NC_054540.1, read as the reverse complement.
GTTTACATGGCTTTGAAGTTGTTGAAGGATCATGAGACTCAATGGACCTCATTGTTCCCTCAACCTTTCAGCCCCTACTTACTATATTATGTACATAGTACAGGGACAAAGGTGTACATGGTGGCAGTTCAAAGGCCTTGACAAATGAATTGACGGAATACGAAAGGCCGTTCAGTCACACAGTAGGATGCTCCCCCCAAGCCAAGAAACTGGAAATCCAGATAAAGGTAGGATTTGGAGTAAAGAATACGTACTCAGTATTGGAGCACCAGAACTCCATAGAAGCACTCAGAGTGATTGCAAACCACAGAAGAAGTAAGGACAAAGCAATTCACAAAACATATGACAGCTAGTGCACATCTTGACATTTTACAAAGGGTGCTTGCAATGCTACTGAACAGGCCTTGAGAGAGCTGTGAAGCATATGAATGAAAGTCTGCCAAGTTTTTCTTTCAATTACCATGGAATAGACATTTCACGCGGCAGAAACTTAATACAAGCACTATAGCCACCAACTGTGAGTGGTCGGCGCATGAAGTAACTCCACGGGACTCCCCAACATGAGCATAAGCACATGCCAATCTGCTGCTGTATCTACGTCAGTCCGTTGTGAACTCTGGGAACAACCCACCTAAAACCTTCTCCTACAAGTTTTTTGGATAAATTATTTCCCAATAAAGTACCTAAAAGCAACATTGATATGCAATCCATGTATGATTATGTAGCATTTCCCTGTATTGGATTTGCTAATTTAATGACTGCATAAGAATCTTATTTATTAGAAAGTAAAGGTTCCACACAGTACATATACTAGGGAGTTACCTCTCATGGTGAAAAAGCAGAAAGTAAGTGAATGGAAGGGGCGCTGTGAAAGTTAAAGACTCTAGAGATGTTCTATCACTATTCGTCTAGTCATCTAATTAGTAACATTGCTAATATTACAACTAGAGTATTGACAACCGATCTAACATTGTGCGTCTATTGCAGTGATATTGTATCTTGATTTATCTATGTTGTGCTAGTGTACAGCACTGGATCTTTTATTGTCCCAGGAAGGCATATTGAAATCCCAGGACACTTTCCATGAGCCAGTGAAAAGAAGGACAGGTGGCAGCCCTGCATATAACAGGATTTGCTGTGCAGAAAGGTACAGTACTTTTTCAAGCAGAGGCCCATCAAATCCCAAATGGTCCAAAACAGATTCTATTCTACCCTTGCAAAAGAGTCCCCTTCTTAAGCTTAACAGATAGATAAACTCTTTCCAGTAACTGTAGTATTGAATGATGCTTTATTGTCACCAGTTTGTAGGTACAGTGTTAGGAACTGAGTAAAACTGAAATAAAATAAAGAAAACAACCATATGTATGGGTATGCTGAATACTATGCTTAATTCTCACTAGTAGCACAGCATGTATTTTTAGGTATGGTATAATATTATCAATAACTCAGAAATATGTTGCCATGTGCAAAATAATTCCCCAAACATGGCAAAATCAATCGCATAGAACAGATATCTCCAACCATGCAACTATCAAGAAAATACGTAAATCTATCACGCAAATGATCATCCATATAAAATATCATCATGAAACGAAAGGTGAGTATGTATGTTATTATTGATTTTACTTACACACAATGTTTCTACAAATAATTGCAAGAAGGATGGAGTTCAATGATATCTGCAGCTCCACAGAGCGACTTCCACCGTTGCTAACAAGGATTCTTCTTTACAGAAAATAGGAACTTAAGCAAACAACAGACCTTAACAGTAAACAGCGCCATCTAGTGGCCAAATGGAATCGACTTAAAAAATGAACTCAAACCAACTAAAGGAGCCAGAACAG